>NC_135482.1:114501084-114718598 GCF_052094955.1 Ictidomys tridecemlineatus
ATTGAAATTAGATAAGGGGTTCCTGGGAACCAGGAAGGTGCAGAGGGCAAAGATACTATTTACTCTGGTCACTGGTGGCAGTGTATAAGCTTTTTAGTTTGGTGCAATGTAATTTTTTAAATTTTCATTTTCTTCCTTTCTTCCTTCCTCCCTTCCTTCTTTCCTTCCCTTTTTCCTTCCTCTTTCTTTCACATTTGAAGTACCATTTAAGAAATATTTGCCTGTACTAATATTTTCAAATCTTTCCTTTGTGTTTTCCTCATATTTTCAGAATTTTCCTGTCCATTTCAAGTTGTTGTTGTTGTTGTTGTTGTTGTTGTTGTTGTTTGTACAGGGTGGGAAGTAGGAATCAAAGTTTAATTTCCTGCATGTGGATATCCAGTTTTCTAGGTATCTTTTGTTGAGAAGGCCACACTTCCTCCAATATATGGTTTTGAGATCTTTGTAAAGAAGCAATTCATTTTAGTTATTTAGATTTATTTCTGCATTTTCTTTTTTGTACCATTGGTCTATGTGACTGGTTTTGTTTTGAAACCATGCTGGTTTTGTTACTACAGCTGTGTAGTATATCTTAAAATTGGGTATTATAATTCCTCCAGCTTTGCTCTTTTTGCTCAAGATTTTTTTCGATATTTGGAATTTTTTATTCTTCCATTTGAATTTTAGAGATTTTGTTTTTAGTTCTGTGCCAAGTGTCATTGGTATTTTGATGGTGGTTGTACTGAATCAGTAGATTCCTTTGAGTAGTATGAAGTCTTTCAAAGACAGTCAAGGATAATTATGTTTCAAAATATATAAATAGATTGCTATGTTTAAAAATATATACTCAATATATAAAATATGTATTAAAAAAAAGAAGTTCTGGAAATGGAATGCCAGATAGCCAACATGAAATAAAAGTCAAAAGTTGAGAGAAGATATACATTTTAAGAATAACCGAGATCAAAGAGCAAAAGCAAAACACAGAGGTAGATAAAAAGAGAAGATAATGAGAAAGGTATGCTATTTCAAGACAGCCATTATCAGAACAACCCAGTTTTTTATTTTTATGAAGAGAGGGGAAGGTGACAACAGAAGAAATTTCTCAAAGTTGAGTGTGTGCATTCATTGCTGTTATAATAATTGAATTCAAACCACATTTAGTCATACTAAAGTAAAATTACATCAATAAAGACATAAGAAGATATTCTAAAAGCTTCCAAAAAAAATCAACTCAAACTAATATAAACAAAAAAGCAATTATTCTGGAAGGGAAGGAAGACAGACTGATATATGCATTCTCATTGGTGACAACAGATGTCAAAAGACATGTAGAAGTAAAATTTTACCTGATCACTTTTACCTTGATTAAAATGATAGTCTGAAGGTATTTGACAGTCTTTGAGAATAAAATATCAGTATGCTCATAAGATACAGATATTTAAAGTCTCTAATCTCAGAAGCATAGTAAAACCAGAAGGCTATTAATGTATCAGACAAGTGCGAAAGGTTGTTATTTAATTTGCAAAACATTTTATTTTTCATTTAATCTATAGACTGTTGTAGGAAAATAAGCTAATGAGCTGTGTTAATCTTAGGTCTATAAAAAAAGAGTTTAGGCTTTTATATTAGCTGAAAATTATCAGTCTCTAGTGTCTAGTTTTTCTCTTCCTGGGATATGCAAGAAGAACAAATGTTGGTTTTAGCAGATTTAAATCTAAACATAACATGCAACTGACTTATCTGGCATAATAAAAAGATTTTCAGAAATTGTTAGAAAAAAAGAAATTTTTTATCTATAATTCATATTTGAATAACTTATGCAGGAATTGTCATTAAATAATAAAATAATTTTAAACTGTTATAAATTTAGTACTTTGACTTGATGGGTACTTTTTCTTAGGGGGCTCTTTTAGTATATTCTCCAAGAAAACTAGGAAATACTTCAGGCATACTTTGTAGATCTCAGGTGCAGACCAGTTGGATTGAATGCCAGCATGTGCTGTGGCACTGGTCGAATTATTAGCTCTGGCTCTCATTCAGAAGGGCACTGTATATAAGGTAAGAGAGTCACAGGTCAGCAATGTTTTCAGCCTTACTTGTGAGAAATATAGATTGGAATAGTGGGAGAAAAGGCTCTAAAAGGGAGATTTCTGGGGAGGGGCTTGGTGTAAAATGTGAAAGGGAATTAAAAGATTATGTGAATATGTAATCTATAGCCAGGATAGCAGAGTTCATTTAAGATCATAAACTCTAGCCAGTGTTATACTGCTCAATAATTCTGTCCCTTAGTTTTTTGTTATCTGTAATTAGAATAACAAGATTTTATTGTAGGAATGAATTGTTTTAAATAAAGCAATGATAATAATAATGCAGGATACATGAGAAAACAATATGTAAGAGCTGAAGGAAAAATGAGGATAGGATAAAAAATAACTCAGGAAAACTAAATAAAGAAGTATTAATTAAGTAAAATGTGGCCTGACTTAATGAAAACAGTAAAAGTTTGAATTTGATATTACAGTGCTCTTACAGAAGGCCAGGCTCTTGATATGCAATCAGTGGTTGAAGAAAATAATTCCAAGTCAAAACTTGACTTCAGATCAAGTAATATTTTAAAAATCATTATTATGTAAATATAATTTACCAGGGTCAAAACTTTAGAGTAAATCTAAGAAAAAGTGGTTAAAGAAAAAAGTAAATGATTTTCTCTACGACCAATGTAATACAAAAGAGAAAATAAATGTGTTGCTGAGAAAATATTAGCAGTGAAGAAGGAGAAAAAAATAATGCTGCAGCATAGGACTTTTTCAAATGTTGATGGAGTTTCAAGAATAACATTCACAAGAATAATTAATAAAAATAATGGCTATACATAAATAGTCCTTTAAGAATAGCAAATTTTGAAGATTGCAAAATCCTCATCATTTCTATCCAGGTGTTAGTAGAAATTGTTTTGATTTTCTTAACCATAGAATAATGCTAGTACAATTTAAATTTATAAAAAAATGTAATAACTCACATTTTCAGCAATGCTAAGAGATGAAAACACTATCAACTTCACAGTATGTATACATCTAGAAAATAAACTCCATATCCACTAGCCTGAGCTCCAGACCCCACACATGAGTGTGGTGGGCAAAGGCACAGTTGTCTTAAACAGACACATCCCACAGTAAATGCTAAATATTTAGAGCAATGCTGAGATCTAATAGATCCAATGACAACTATTAAGAGATTGAAAGGAAGAAGCTCAGAAAGCTGTGGGAGCTGATTGTGAACACACTGCTTCTTTAGAGTAAGCAGGTCACTTGGAAGGAAGAGCATCTTCCTTTTCCTGCTCTTTTTTTCCTTCTACCACCCAATCCAGAAGATTGGGTGGTAGAAGAAAGGAAGAGAGCAGAAAAAGAAACTAATGGTCCTGATGAAACACAAGCACATTATAAATTCAGCCTATATTGGTTTCCTATTGTATTGCTTCTGTAATAAATGACTACAAGTGGGCGACTTAAATGACTCAAATCTTTTATAGTTCTGCAGGCTGGAAGTCTGAAACCATTGCAGCAAGATGAAGTCAACGTGTCAACTAGAATGATCCTTCTGGAGATTCTACAGGAAAATGTTTCTGGCCTTTGTAAGCTTCTAGTGGTTTCCTGTATACTCAGCCTTTGCAACCTTCTTTCCTCTTCAAAATGTGTCAATCAGATTCCTCCTTCAGCAAGGGCAATGCATTCTGTCTCACCCCAGCTTCACTCTTACAAGGACCCATGTGATTACACTGGCTCCACCTTTGTAACCCGGGATAGTCTCCCCATCTCAAAATGCTTGGTTTGACTATAAAAGTCCCTTTCTTCTTACAAAGCAGCATTCACAGATTCTGGGGATTAAGACACAGACATATTTGGAGGACCACAATTGAAATTAACTATCTTCTCCCTACTGAAATTGTATAAAATGAAACATAAAAGAAACTGCACTTTTCTATACTAATGAAAGAGGGCAGTCTTGAACTAAGAAAACTAGTTAGACCCTCAAACATTTCCTACATCTGCATACAACTAAGATCACTGGTCCCCAGGGCAGGAGGCAGGGCATTAGGAAATGAAGAAAGAGTGGGAAGACGACATCTATGAAGTGCTTCAGAAAGAAGAAAAAATCAGAAAACTGAAGTGAAAATATTTCAAATTGTGGAAATTCTTTCAACAAGCACAAGTTCAAGTCAGAAGACAACTGCATCACAATACTCTAACCTCATAAAATATACTCAAGAAGAATTTTTATGTGAGGAAAACATCTCAAATTGAGAACTGAAAAAGTCAGGAAAATATGTAAAAACCAGAAGGATGTCAAATAAGCATTCATCAAACTTAGAAAAAATTCTTGAACAAAAAAACCACATCTTAAAAAAGTAAAGATTAAATTCCAAGTTACCAAAACAATAGTATATTCACTTAAAATTTAAGGAACATTGACAAGATTCCTAAAAACAGATAAGAGAATGAAGAATAAAAAATTTTAAAATCAGAAAGGAACATTCAAAAGAAAATCTAAAGTATTTTCAACTAGATTATGAGGATGAAGAAATAAAACAAAACAATGTCAAATAAATAATACATAATAACAAAAGCAAACTTAACATTAATCTGTATATTAAAAGGAGTTAAAAAGGAAGCTGAAGAATCAGACTACATAAAGAAGGAACCATAATACTTTTGATAACATAATAGTGGCAACAAAATAAAATGGCAGAGTTGAAACAATGTATGTTGGTCATCTAAGTAAATGTAAATGGACTTAACTCACATATTTAAGTGTGGTTCCCTAACAGAAATCAACTCTGTGTTGTTTAAATAAAAAGATTTCTTTTGTAAATATTTTTAATTTGTTTTAATTATTTATACATGACAGTATAATGCATTTATGCACTTTGATATATCATATGTAGGTGGGATATAATTTCTCTGAATGTACATGTTATAGAAACACATTGGGCATGCAGTCACACATATACATAAAGGAATAATGTCTGTTTTGTTCTACTATCCTTCCTATCCTCACACCCCTCCCTTCACTTTCCTCTATCAAATCTGAGGTAACTTTATTCTTCTCTAGTGCCTGCCCCCCTTATTGTGAATTAGCATCCTCATTATAAAGAAAACATTCAGCCTTTTTTTTTTTGGTCAAAAGAGGTGGTTTCATTCCAAGTTTTTTGAAGGAATCTGCATACTGCTTTCCATAGTGGTTGTACCAATTTGCAGTCCCACTAGCAATGTATGAGTGTACCTTTTTAAATGAAAAAATTTCTAAAATAAAAGAACTCTCAGAAGCCAGACACACACACACACACACACACACACACACACACACACACACACACAAAGGTCACAAATATATATGTACTTGTTTACATATGAAGAAATTAAAGGTCATATTTCAATATTAGATAGAAATTCAGGATGAAAAAGAAGTATATATGGTTAATAAAACAATTTGAGATTCTGAAAGCTCCAGTTCACTTTGAGGTGTAACTATCAATATTTCTATATAGAAAAACATAGTGATCTTCATAAGCAGAAAATATAGGGGATACAAAATAATAATTATAATAATAATAATTAGAAACACTAATCAGAGACCAATACAACAATCACAGTTAAAAACAGGCTGAATGAACCAGCCAATAAGGACAAAATCATTAAAAACTTAAATCTTAAGACAGATTTTAAGGTAATGTCTCAAACATTATACATTTTAAGAGTGAGTACATTCAGCATGCAAAGAGCATTCACAAAAATTTTGCTCAAATATTATATTTTAAAATAGCATTATTAAATTATATATCAAATAAAACTTACACTCTCTGATAAAATTATTAGAACACTAGAAATTAATAAAAATCTAGCAAAGTCTTTCCACTTGGAAATTTGAAATCTCTCTATTCTAAAAGCCCCTGAGTAAAAGGGTGAAATGCAAGTTTAAAATGAAAGCCTTGTAAACTGTGATAATATAAACATTTCATATAAAGTGGGAACACTTAAAGCAGTGGATAGAGGAAAAGCTAATTCTTTACTCTATAAAATCTAAGCAATGTGAATAATAAATTAAAAGGAAACAAATATAGTTAATAATATAAAAAGAGAAGTTTGTGAGACAGAACAAAGAAAGGTATCATAAACAACTAATAAATCAACACATTCATTTAAAATTGATAAAATAGGCAAACAAATGAAAAAACTGGAAAAAAATAAATCTCAAAAATAAAAAAAAATACAAAGGAAACATTTAAAAAAAATAAGAAAAATATACTAGGCACAGATATTTAGTAACACTTAAGTCCAGAATATTTTTTTAAAGAGAGAGAGAAGAGAGAGAATTTTTTTGAGAGAGACAGAGAGAGAGAGAGAGAGAGAGAGAGAGAGAGAGAGAGAGAGAGAGAGAGAATTTTTAATATTTATTTTTTTAGTTTTCGGAGGACACAACATCTTTGTATGTGGTGCTGAGGATCAAACCCGGGCCCCACACATGCCAGGCAAGTGCGCTACTGCTGGAGCCACATCCCCAGCCCCCAGAATTGCTACATAAATTGTTCTAGAGTTTCATATAAAGCTTATACCCAAACCCAATGAATAAAATTCCTTGAAGAAAATTATATAAAAAACTTAGTAATTCACACTGATAATAACAGCCTTGGTAAAGCATTAGCAAGCAAAATTTAGTACTATATTCAGATAGCAATATGTTATGATAAAAATGTATCATCTTCAGTTAAGTTTGTTTTTCTAAGAATTCTTTTACATTAATTTTTCAGAGCTGCAGTTACTGTCCCTACAAAGGATTCAGACAACTGACTCAAGGACAAAAACATGTAATGAAATCATGTTGAATGATATTTGGAGCATACTTCCATAAATAAAATCTTTTTTCAACTAACTTCAACAATATTAGTGAGGACCAGTCCATTCCTGAGGACCCCTACTGCAGGTTTGATCAAGAGCAAAACCAAAGGGAAAGCAGTAAAAAGAAAAGATTCTTCCCATCCTTGTGCAAGATCTGCTTCAAGACTAAGTCAAACTTAACAACAGGATTCTGCAGAATGTTTGTTTGGAATTGATTTTGTCTGCTGAGGAAAGATCATGTTGATTTATGCCTTAGAAGTGTATTTGTGTTGGTGAATAGGCAAGAAGGAATTAAAGCTACTTATAGAATTTTGTTGACCAGAGTGAATCCACCATAGATTGACTAACTTTCAAAATGTGAGGCAGCTACCAATTGATTTACTTTCAGAAAAAAGCTCACTGTAGTGATCTGTCACTGATCAATTAAATATGAAATCAGTTATGGTTTTGCTTGTTATGGTTGAGTAACTGCCATTAATTAAAATTTTAAATCTGTTCTTATATTCATTTATAATTATTGATATAGATTACTTCCCTCCACAGAACTATGAGAATTCATTTTTTGTCATCACCATGACCTTGTTGTAGATCAGGAAATGCTCCCCACTCTAGACAAGTGGAATTAGTTTAATAATTTGAGCTTTCTATTCTAAGGACCCATTTTCTCATTGTCTAGTTGGTTTGTTGATCTACAGCTTTCCTCACTAAACCCACTTGTTTGCAAAATACTTTAGGAGTATATCATTGCAGCATTATAACATAACAGGACAAACATCTCCTAAGCACAGTGTGCATTAGACTGTGTAAATTTACAGAGCTCAAACAATATTTTCTTTTTATTCTAAAGAAAAGACAGAATCCAAAATATTTTGGGTCAAGTACAACTTACTGCTTTTCTATTATACCTAATTTCTCCATTCCCTCAACTTTTAATATTTACTCATATGTATATTGCTGTTTGCATGTTTCACCATTTAATAAATGTTTGCTTAATCAAAATCTAAGATTAACTAATGATCATAGTTATCAGACAGTGGTAAGATTTTATATTTTTGTTCAATTGTATTTTGGATATATTAATTTTTACCCTATTTTGTGGCAGAATAATAGAATATTGTGCCAGAGATGAATAATTACTTACATAATATTTATTCTCTCTTGATTAAAGGGAAAATTCTAAGTTGAGTGGAGACACCTCCCAAAAGTTGCATTACTTCCCTATAGTTGGTGCTAAACACATATAATTTATGACATTGGGCTGCAGGAAAAACCCATTAAAGTGTGTTGTCTACTATCATGACCTTTGGCCATCACCTTTTTCCTTTTCCCTTCCTATTTATCTTTACTAGAAAGGTGATGAGATACTAGAAATGGAGAATCATCTACTGACATGAATAATCTGAAGAAAAACCATGGAAGGGACATGGACAATAGTGATACCATAAAGCAATCATGCTGGCTGTGCACTGCTTTCCTTTGATTTACCTCAGAGACATAAAAATCCTTGCTTATTTGTATAGAAAGACTTGTTTTTGTTGTTGTTGTGTGTAATTATATCCAGGTAAATTTATGCATACTTTCTACAAATACCTTTAAATAAGTATATTTCTATGCTCAGTAATACCAATTTATACTAAATAATCATAGAACAAAAATAAATTGCATTGTTTTTCATTGATGTGGGTCACATAAAGTGGGCTTTAGCACACATAGTCAGATGTTTTATACTAGAAAAAGACAACAGAAAAAATATATACTTACATATGCATTCTCTCTCTCTCTCTCTCTCTCTCTCTCTCTCTATATATATATATATATATATATATATATATATATATATATATATATATATACTTTTTCTGATATATGTTGTACAGAACTTTAGTGTTCAAATATTGAATATTTATTTTGGGTTCTACTGTCATTGATCAATATTTATTTTGGGTTCTACTGTCACTGATCAGTTTAAACATAGGCATAAATTTAGGTGCATAGTGGAGTTTGAAATATTCAGACTCAAAATAAACTGAACCATACACATTTTAAAGCTGCTTTGGTATCATGTAGATCTAGTGGATATTTATGGTACTATAGAAAATAATAATGACATATATTAATGATTCTCTATGACATTGGGATCTGTAGTAAAGAAAAATTCAATCACCTTTTGAAATCTCCTCATGACAAGAGACATAGCTTGGCATTTATTATCCTTCTACTAAGAGCAAAATTTACTTTTAATTTCCTCTGCTTAATCAACCTTAAAATAATTTAATTTTGATCATTAATTCCTTATTACAATACTAAATTTAACAAAAGAGAGACAGATTTTATTGAATACTAAAGAACATTTTGATTGATTCTAAGCCAAAAAGTAACTGCTTCATATTTTCACTGGCATAAGTGTGCTTTCTATTTCCTATATGTAAAGGTTGCTGCATTGGAGGGCCCATTTAGGAAAAAGTGAAACCAAAGCATTGTTTTGTATCTGCTTCATAGACATTTTCATGTCTTTTACTGCTTCTTTTCTAGAAATTCTCCAAGTTTTGGTTAAAGTCTTTAATGGCTATTATTAAAAATGTAAATAGACACTTAAATATATTTCAAGGAAAGCATGTGGCTTGTCCCTGAGTCTAACATGCAAGCAATAGGTATGTTTGTTTAAAGAGAATGATATTAACAAATGAGCATTTGCAATGACACATGCCCACTCCTTCCTCGGGGGAGATTTGTCACACTACAGATGTAATTCTTGAGGTATTCAGGGTACAGTGTAATCACACTGTATACGTACAGTAGTGCCCCAGGTTTGAGCCTGTGTATGCTAAAGTTTTTGGCAACTTGAAGGAGACTCATACGTTTACTGAGTTTAGTTTCCAAAAGTAAATGTCCTGGCATATAGGACATTCAAAATTCCTGCTATATGTGAAAGCCAACAAAGTTTTTGGGTAGACATAGGAAATATTGTTCTATTTTAATATGTTTTTCTTCCAGGCAAAGTTTGAGATTCATCAGCTATCTTGCTTGTCTGTGTTAAAGCATGAGTGGGAGGAAGGGCATAAAGTATGTTGGCCTTAATATCAACAGATCAGACAAGAACTGGACTGAATCACTGCTTACTCCCTGTGCAACCTTTCACAAAGCAATTAACCTTCAGACACTCAGTTTTATCATCTGCTAAATGGCAATTACTGTTTCCCCAGATACAAACAGTCAAGGAAATTTTAGAAGGGCACCTAATAAAGTGGCTGGGACATTGTATGAAGTCAGTTAATATTAGTCTAATTGAAATTTTATTTTGAAAACATAGAGATAAACTCCAATATAGAATCCGGTAGTTTATTAAGGTTCATTGGAAAGGAAGCCTGATAACTATCTGATTCCAGAACAGAATAAATCATGTTTGATCATGACACTAGCATCTTGAATAAATAATACTTATCTATTGGAGTTGGATAATATTAACAAAATACTTAGAAGAATAAGTGCAACAGTTCTTATATTTCAATGATTAATATTGTTTCTAAAAATCTGGCTAATTTAAAAAACATTTAAGTGGCATAGGAAGGGAGATTTCAAGGAATAGTTCTATGATGGAACATTTTAAGAAGAGTTGCAGAAGCATAAGTAGAAGAGACACATTTCAAAGGAAAAGGAAGTAAATCAAATTAAATATAGTGAACTAAAAGTTTTTCTTGTTTTTTTTTTTCTTTTTCTGGTTACCCAAGTAGGTTTGGGTTTTGCATTAGAGAAGGCGATATCATGATTAATGTCTCTTGTGGTTTGAATTACACATATATTTTCATGATACATACTGTAATTAAGCCACAGTGTGTTTGAATTTATTTCTTTATTATTCTAATTATGTCCTCTAAAAACTGGGTGAAATAAAATACCATTTTAAAGGTAGACAATTTTTTTCTCTACTGTTGAAATGAACATATTTTTTGATCTTTTGCCATGAGGCATTCATACTAAAATGCCTATGAGTAATTGATGAAGGAAGTTTTTAGCCTTATGCTAATTCTGTGGTCACTGTTATCAAATCTACCTCTTCTTAGCTGGAAGGCTGTATTTTAATATAATTTGCATATTAATTATTATAATTATCTTTGATTTTCAAACCAAATGTACACCTTTATTAAAAGATTTTTCTTACTTATGAGTCTCTAAATATCAACTGGATAATAGAACCAGAATTTTCTGAACTTTCCTTCTTTAGTTTGGTTCTCATAGCATGATAAATGAGCTTTTCCAGCTATTCTTGAATTTCGTAAAGTCATTTTAGTTACTTAACAAGGAAAGCAATGAACTACTGTATTCCACATCAGTTTATCTGTGTATTTTAATATCTGATTTAGCATAGATGAGTAAGTCCAGTGTCTTTTCTCTCTTTAGTGATATTTGTTATTTCTATTTTCATAATTGAAATATTTGGCTATCTATCCTGGATTACTTTTGTAAGTACTGGAAGATGTATGATCTTATTAAGGTCTAAAATAAAATTTTAAAATTACTTGTATATTGCAGCTAAAGTTTGAACAAATATTGATATTGAGGACCTTCATTGTTTATTTTTATGCATCTTTACACCTCTTTGCAGAAATAAATAAGATAATGTTATTCATTTGTAAAGTATTACAAATGATGACAATATCCATTATACTTCTAATGTAATCAGTTAGATGTCTAAATGAAAAACTAAGAGTGAGATTATATGAAAAAATAGGATTCAAGTCTACAAATTACAGTATCCAGCCCAGAAAGGCATTATTTCTTGTGTTAGACTTGTAGGAAGTCACCATTATCTCTAGAGATGTCCAGATAGCTAGACTGTAACAACTGGTCCAGAATGGCCAGCACATGATTAATGATATTAACTAACAATTTCCCTAGTGTTTTGGACTCATTTTCAAGTTATAATCAACTAGATAAAGCAAAAATACATCCCTAACAAATCACAGAGATGCTCCACTTCTAGTTAACCTGCTCCATGACATTTTATGCCAACATCCTCCATTTATGCCACTTGTAAAACATTCCCTCTTTTTCACAGTGTCTTGCCACTCCTCTGCCTGTCATTGACTCTGCCCTAACACAAGTGGTGGCAGCTGACTCTCTGCTGAGACAAGTTCTGAACAAATTGCTTGTTCCTGTTTTTACTTGGTTGACTTTTTATTTCAGCATTGGCCTAAACTATATAAAATGACTTTAGGTTAATACCTTCAATGTGACCTTTTTAATATGTTAGATTTTGTGCCAGGAATTGCTGTTTTGACAATTAACACATAGTGAGTTCATGCCTTCACTAGATTTAAATTGGCAAAGAAAAAGAGCAGGTAAATATAAAATATTAATATGATGAAATAACTTTTAATGTAGAGGTAGGCACAGGTTGTTATGGGAACACAGTCACCTCCAAATAGGAAAGATTATGTAGCAGAATCTGAACTTGGTGGTCCATCCTTGTAATCACAGGGACTCTTGAGGGTGAGGCAAGAGGATTAAGTCAAGGCCACCCTCAGAAACTTAGTGAGACCCTATGCAACTTAATGAAAACCTATCTCAAAACAAAAAATAAAAAGAGTTGAGGATGTAGCCCAATGGGAAAACACTCTGGGTTCAATCTCCCCTACCAAAAAAAAAAAAAAAAAAAAAAAAAAGATTATGTAGCTTAAAGAAAGAGACTAGTACATATGTAATACATTTTAAATGTTAATGTAAAAAATTAATGAATTATTTTACAAACAACAATCATTTTTATACTATTATTTTCAAGTAATTCCTTTTAACAAAAGAATTATCATTTTATTGTTATGACTTAATATAATTCCAATATATGTTTCTCAAATATTTCTTCAATTTTTCTTTTATGCTCATAGATATTCAGCTCAGCACATCTTTTTGTCTTTTGGGACTAATGAGATTAGAAAATCCTTTGATGAGTATGTAATAGATGTTTCCTCTTAGGTTCTCATATGTTTTTGATATTATACATGAATAAAATAGAAAATTGTAGTAATTTTAATTTTGTAATTAGAATTCTTCAACTGTCTCACGTTTAATTTTAGTTTAGAAAATAATTTCTGCACATTTTGGGGCAATTAATATATGATGGATTGCTTCTCTTCTTGAGGCTAAAATGTGGTGTTAACTACCTGGTGTGTTGCTTAACTGCTGAAACTTTTTTGAAATCTTAAAACTATTCACTATCTTAACACTATTGCCGCTCATAAGCTGTAGCTTAAAACAAGCTTGAGATAATCTACAATTAAGCCAAATTCATGAACTTATTTTTTATCAAGTTTATTAAAAATATATAAATGGATTTAATCTCAGTTTGCAAGGCACAGATTATCAAACTAGTGAATACACACACACACACACACACACACACACACAGACTCTATATGTTGATATCAAAAGACATAATGAAACTGAAGAGAGGAGAAATGTTTAAAATCAAAAAATGTTAAATATGTTTTGTTGGATATTTATTTTGCCATTGAAATTTAAAGGCTAAAAAACAATATCAGAAATCTGTATGTGTCTATATCAAGGTAAAGTTTCAATTTGATGGAAGGATATAGTTATTACAGATTTTTCTGGATATAAATAAGGAAGCTTCAAAATATCTAAAGCATATATCAGATAATTGCAACAAGAGAATATGATAAATTCATTTTCATATTTGAAGACTTTTATACATATCTCAGTATTTTATCAAATAACTACACATTAAAATATAGACCAATTAGAAGCTCAGAGGTAGAGTGCTCGCCTAGTATGCATGAGGCACTGGGTTCAATCCTCAGTATCACATAAAAATAATTTAAAGATATTGTGTCCACCTATAACTAACATATATATCTATCATATATAACTAACATATATCTATATCTATATATCTATAGGTCAGAGGTGAGCTTTCATCTGCTCTTTGGTTTAAAAAATATATATGAAACAATTAACATGTGTTACAATTGTCATAAAACACCTTTAGCTGATTTTTTTAAATTGGAATTATGTATTTATTTATTTATGGTACCAGGGATTAAACCCAGGAGTACTTAACAACTAATCCACATCCTCAGCACTTTTAAAAAATGTTTTAATTAGAGTCAGGGTCTTGTTGAGTTGCTTAGGGCCTTGAAAGTTGTTGAGGCTGGCTTTGAACTCATGATCCTCCTGTGTCAGCCTCTTAAGCCACTGGAATTACAGGCATGCACCACCGTGCCCAGCTTTAGCTAATTATTATAAAATACACATTTTAAAGTGTGAACTTGAGCATATATTATTCACTAAGGTCTGAGCCAAAAAATTCTAAACAACAGTTTTTTTTATACAGACAAAAATTTCTTAACCATGGGCTGGGATGTTGCTCTGCAGTAGAACACTTGGTTCTTTCAAAAGATTAATAAAAATTGACAAAACTTTAAGTAGAAGTAAGGAAACAAAACAATGCAATAAAAGTACTAAAATGTAATAAAAATACTAGAATGCAAAAGTGTTACAATGTAAAATATAACTCCAATGGCAATATTAGAATATATTAAAATTAACTTGGACAATTATATACACTCCTTGAAAAATATAAATTGCCAAAACTGACTAAAGAGGAACAAGTCCAAATCATTCCTACAATCAATAAAAATTTAACACAGAAATTGGAATTTTCCCAAAACAAAATGCAACTTCTAGATAGTTTAGAATATGTTCAGCCCACAATCAAAAGAAATGAATAGAAGGAGTCAGGGAGTTCATAGCAGTTCATTTTAAATATTACTGCATAAGCTAAGTAACCCAAGGTTACTTAATCACTGAGCAACTCTCCCAGCCCCTTTTTTTAATTTTATTACTGGGTCTTACTAAATTGCTTAGGGCCTCACTAAGTTGCTAAGGCTTGTCTTGAAATGGGGATCCTCCTGTTGCTGGGATTACAGGTGGGCATCACCTTGCCAGGCTAGTCTATGCTTATCTTTGAAAGTCTTTATTTTCCTTTGATTCTGAAGGATAACTTTGCTGGGTATAGTAATCATTATTGACAGTTTAGTTATTTTATTTTGGGAATGGAAATAGATGATTTCATGCTTTTCTGGTCTTTTGAATTTCTTCTAAGAAATATGCTGATATTTTGATAATAAGAATTGTAATGCAAAAAAAAGTACATGTATAAAGACATGAATTGGTGTGAACATACTTTATATACAAAGATATGAAAAAATGCTCTATATGTGTAATAAGAATTGTAATACATTCTGCTGTCATATATTTTAAAAATAAAATAAATTAAATTAAAAAATAAATTAAAATAACAGAAAGTTTTACCTTGAAATCTACTTTCTGACAGGGTGCAGTAAGTAAATGTTGTGTGGATTTGTATGGAAAACTAAATACCTGTACCCAAAAGACAATATAAACATTTGATGATGTGTCTGAATCACAAATATCAAGGTACATTTTTATCGTTGATGTAATTAAATAAGAGAATATTTTGAATAAAAATATTAATAAGGAAAAATATCTATATTGATTCCCTTTAAATTATAATCAATCTCTCTCTCTCTCTCTCTCTCTCTCTCTCTCTCTCTCTCTCTCTCTCTCTCTCTCCTCTCTCTCTCTCCTCATGGGTTTTTTGTTTCTTAAGTATGTAACTAAAAGACAACAGTATTGTCGAAGATCTGATCTTAATGTGTTTTAAATGAAGCAACAACAAGGAACTTATGAGGGACCCAGATTCTAGTATAGAAGATTATTTTGCAGGGTCTAAGTGCATGTTATTCTCTCTTCACACCAATAATAAATTAAGGTTATATATTACTTCTCTTTGATTTTCCTTTCCATATTATAATTGTTAAGATGCTAATTAGCAAATGGTGTGTTTGTTCATCGGTTAATTTATTTTGGATTTTTTAAAGTGTAGGAACAATTTAGTATGGCATATGACACACAATCACCATAACAGCATAACAAGCAAAATAAAATAAATGAATATTCACATATTAAAGTTACTTGGAAGATTTAATTTTATTTTAGTTTTTGAGAAAGAGGCTGATACTTTATATGCTTGGTGGAAATTTCTATTAAATTGGGATATGTAGTAGATATTTCTGAAGGCTTTATTGAAATTAAACTGACCATTATTGTGAGAAGAATGACTTCTTTCTTATGTTGTGGAGATTTTCTTATATTGATTCATTGTGTGGATGTATTTCATCAACAGTTAATCTATACCAACATTCTAGAAACTTCTGTCTTACTTGTATTCAGAATATGCCTGCACAATTTTTTATTCAACATAGATGAATCAAAGTATTTGAGTATTTTGTGTACAAGAAAAAAACACTTTTAAAATCCTACACAATAAAATTTCTGTTATTTGATGAGAACTAAATTTTAACAACTACTACAACAAAGCAGTCTCTTAATATCTTTATATGCAGACAAAGACACCTGGAATGTAGTAAGGATACATTAATAAAAAAATGAATAGATACAAAAGTGGATCACTGACTTTCTAGATAACCAAAAATGATTTTGTAACAATAAATAACTAAAAGTTGTTTTAGCTATTTGTTGTTATATTAGAATACCTCACAATATATGTAGAATGACAATTTTATATTTTCAATGAGGTAGAATGTGCTGAAGAGAAAATGGAATCTCTGGGTGACAGTCACACAGTATAATGGAGTAGCATAAAGTAGTGCATACAAATGAGACAAGTGCTTTGGCAACATTTTTGGCACAGTATGTGCCATTTTTTCCCCTTTGAGAAAGTCCCTCTTCAGTGACAGTGCATTCTATCTGGTATGGGAGTTTTGTTTTTGACTTTTGAAGGCAGCTCATGTTTGGATGCCAACATCATCACCTGTAAAAAAAGAAGATCTGTGTCATTTAGACCTATAACAGAACCTGATATTTACAAAAAGACCCTTGGCACAGAAGCATCAATTCTTAGAACCAAGCAACCTCTGCAGCAAAATGGCTTTAGAGAAGGGGAGACAATGGAATGTTTTATATTCTTTTGTTTATTTTGATCAAACTTATGTCTAAAGGTAATTGATGCCTTTCAAAGTGTAAATGGCCTCTTACCTTGAACTGAATTTAAGTTTTGTTGCAGATATCAGTTCTCCTGTGAATTTATTCATTAAAATTGATTTTTGTTTTTTTCCTTTTGCTAGTAAGGGATTTCATACACACCCTCCTAAACTGTCATGCTTGGCTTTCTTCCATTAAAATGGAAATCCAAACATGACTTACCACTTATATAAAGACTGAAATATCTTTTTCTGGAAAGAGATGAATGAATGTTAGCAATGAATGGATAACTCCTTTTGAGAGAAAAATCAAAAGGTATTAAAAGGTTATTCCAAATCAAATTTCCATGGTTTTCTCAACATAGTTTTATTAACTGAGTTTAATAGTGTCCTGATGAAATTCATGTTCACTCTGAACCTGTGACTGTGACTGTTCAAGTTTGAATGTTGACGATGGTCTCCTAAAGAGCAGTGTAATAAAGGCTTAGTCTCCAGATTGGTGCTATGGGGGATGAAGAACATTCAGGAGGTAATGCCAAATGGGAGATCCTTATGTCTTTTTGGAACTGTAGGACTCTGGCTCAGTCTTTTGAAACTTTTTATTCCTGGTGTTGAGGTGAGTGGTTTTACTCAGCATATACTCTCACCATAATGTGCCACCTCACCAAAGGCCCAAAGCAATGGGACCAAAAAATCATGCTCTGGAAACTTTAAAACTTGAGAAAAACACACCTTTTCTGTTCATAAATTAAGCATCTCAGGTATTTTTTTTTATAGTGACAGAAAATTGAGCAGAAAGTGACTTCATTTGGAAATAGGTTGTTTGAAAGTGTAATGAACTAATATGATATTATATATATATTAAGAGTAATACACATACACACACACACACACACACACACACACACACACACACGTGTGTGTGTGCCCTAAGGCCAATAGATATCTGTCCTTACAAAGAGAAGAAAATTTGGACACTGATAAGAAGATACACAATAAAGAAAGCCATAGGAAAATTAAAACTTTTGATACTCAAAGAAAGAAGGAAAAACAAAGGAAAGATTCTCCCACACAGACATCAGAGGGACCTTAGTCTGCTCATTTTCAATTTCTAATCTCCCAAACTGTGAGACAGAAAAGTCTTTCTTAAGCTATCAAGTTTGTGTAATTTGTTCGTATCTCAGGGAAACACTTTTATTAAGATTCTGCTGCTGGAAAGTTGGATCCTGATATAAAAAAAATAAAGTAAAATAACTATAATGAGGCTGTGGTAATCCAATAGGTCTTTCATCCACAGTTTTGCTTTTAATAGTTGCCTGAGGTTAACTGCAATCTGGAAATATTAATTGGAAACTTCCATAAATAAATAATTCACAAAATTATGGGCCATTCTTGTTATGTGATGAAATCTTACTATTTCCTCCTCCATCCTATATGAGATTTGATTGATCCCTTGGTGCAGTATAGTCACAATACATATACTGCTGACTCAGTAACTCACTGGCTTTCCAGTTATCAGATACTGTTGTGGTATTGCAATGGTTGTGTTCAAGTAACTCTTGTTTTAATTAATAATGGCTCAAAATACAACATAATGGTGGTAGTAATTCAAATTTAGTGAAGAGAAGACAAAAGTACTGTCTTTAAGTGAAAATGTAAAAGTTCCTGAACTGATAGGAAAGAAAAAAATATCATATGTTGAAGTTCCTAATATTTATATAAGTACTGTTAATCTTTTCCTGTGCTTAAACTATAAAAAAGACTTTATCATAGGCATTTGTATATAGGAAAAAACAATATAGATAGAATTTGTTACTATCTGTGATTTCAGGTATATACCAGGAGACTTTGAACCTTATTCTTATAATGTAATGGTTTCCCTAGACTTCAACAGAAGACAATTAAGAATTTTGAAAATTTTATATGAGTACAAAACTGTAGACCTGAACTAAAAGAAATAGAGATAGGACAGATTTCTACTTTAAGTCACCTTTTTGTGGGATCTTATTATTCAACACTTGGAAATAAATAAAACCTTTAATAGAAGAAAAACTCAATTGAGTAATACACACCTAATAAAGTGATATTTTCTTCTAAACGGAGAGGCAATGTTTGAGATGAGCTGTATGAGATTATTAATGTCTTTTGAACAATGTCTCTAGTATCTTTATCATTAGGAGATCAAGAATAATCTATAGGTTAGATCGAAAGTAAATATAGTAATTGACAATTTATACTACTATAGGACTAAATGAGCAAATTAAATGAGTGAAAACACATGAATTTTTTAGAGTTAATATGGATATATTTTTGATTTACACAAGAAATGTGTTCTCACAATTTTTTGAAGGTATTATTTTCAAATACTTTCTGTTTTCACCAAACCCTTTTTCTGCTTTTGAAGACACATTGGTGTAGCTCCATGGATTTGCTGGCAACCACTCAACTTTGTCATTGTAGGGAAAAAGGAGCATTGTAAAATACATAAGTGAATGAGCGTAGCTGTATTTTATTTACAGAAAGAGACAAGGCTGGATTTCGTCAATGGACCTGCAACTTTTCCTATGGGTTGATCCTGCTCTAGATGACAACAGAGATAACACATTTATTTATCACTAAAGAAATATGTAGGCATCTATACAGTGTAGAAACTAACCTTAAATTCAAAGCTTAGGTTGCATGTAAGTAGAATATGGTAGTAGCCTCAGCTCTGATCCTTTTTACATGCTAGTGCCCTTGAAGTACAGTTCTGTGCATGTTGATTTTCTGTACATATATATTTATAGGGGTTTCCATGGATAATAGAGGAAAGTTCAAATTCCAGCTTCTCATCTTTCAGACTTAGATTAATATTACTTTAAATTATGCCCATCTTACTAAATTGAAATATTGCTTTCATTAGCCTTCCTCCCTTTGATCATTCTATTCCTTCCAATTTGAAATGCCAATATTCTCAGGTAGTTGAAATGTAATTTCCTTCCTTTTTTTAAAATAACTTGTTCCCTAATAAAACTACTCATCATTTTCCAAGTTGATGATTTTCCAGCCTCTATTACAACACCCACAGAATTTGTTTTATTTATGATTTCCTTCTGGCATTTCATCTTCACATTCTGTTCTAATTTTTGGTGTAATACATTATCTTCTTTAAGTATAAAAAGATTTTTGAAGATAGGATTGGTTTATGATTCATCCCAATTTTTTTCCCCACTTATCTCACTAGGAGCCAAACAAATACTGCTTCTTTGAATTAATGTGCAATGCAAAACTGTAACACAGATATATTTGAAAGATGCATATATAGTATATGTGTGTGTGTGTGTGTATATATATATATATATAATTTATAATTTTTAAATCTTCCTATTTTACATATAACAAATCATTCTTCCTAAGGCTTTTTCTTAAATTAGCCATTTTATCCATAATATATGTACATAAATACATATATTTGTGTTGTTTTATGTTTTTTAAAAAATGTTATTTAGAGTGGCGGTGATTGAAAAAGAAAGAATCTGTTTAGAGTAAAATAAAGGCATCTTCAAGCATAAGAAGGCTAGAGTCAGAAACCTTAGCTTTCATCTTGACTCCTCTATTTATCTGAAAGCAGGCAATGAGAAAATTATCTAAATACTTAGTTTTAGTTTTTTAATCTGTAAAACATAGATAATGAAATTAACTACCCCATAGATTTTCTATTTCAATTAAGTACTTGGCACAGGTGAAATACAACATTATTCCTTCAATTAATTTCAGTTTTAGTGTAATTAATCACATGTATAAGAATATTATATCTGATTTTAGACTTCTATGCTCATCATTAATATCCTAATAATTTTCACTTTTTAAACATCTCAAAGCAGATATTCATTTGTTTTGTTTTGTTTTTTCCCCTATAGCAAAAGTTCTTACCACATTTCAGTGGTGCAACTAGAGAAAATATTGCATGCGGTTCCTATATGATGTTAATCTCAGCAATTTCTGGATAGATTAATATATACAGGGACTACATTTGATTGCAGAATAGCACAAATTTAATAGGCAACATTATTATTTAAACTGAGTAATTTATGATAGAATGAAAGAAGTAGTGAAAAGATTGAAAAGTGATCAGAATTTATTTTCACAAAGAAATACCAAAATTATAGTCTGGGTCTGTAGCGCAGGGATAGAGCACTTGCCTTGCACTTGTGAGGCATTGGATTTGATTCTCAGCACCACTTAGAAATTAATAAATAAAAATATTTCAAAAAAAAAGAAATACCAAAAATTTTCAGTCTTTTTTTCTTTTAAAATATAGAAACATTGCTTTTTTGCATCTATGCCTTTATCTTTTCTTAAATTGAAGAAAAATATTTGAATTTATATATAGAAAGCTAGAGTTATCTTACTTTGATTTCTAAACATAAATCATTGATAAATAAAACATCATAGACCACAAAAATAAAAAAAAATAAGTCATGCATTTCAAGTCTGGAAAATTATCTATTATCTTAATTTGGCATTTAATGAATAAATAGAATGAATCAATTCTACAGTGAATAACATGAACCTTCTTTATGTTTTGGATATATAGTGTCCTCCAAAGTCTCCTGTGTTTAAGCAGGAGCACTCAGAGGTGTTATGGTTTGATTATGGGAGCTGTATGTTAATCAGTTCATCCTAGTATGATGCACTAATTGGGTGGCAACTGTAGGTAGCCCAGGGTGTGACTAGGGGAGGTGGGTTACCACCCTTATTTATCTTCCCTTGTTCTTCTCAGCCATCATGAATGGAGCACACTTCCTCCACCATATCCTTCTACCTTGATGTTCTACCTCTCATTGGGATTGCAGCAACAAAGTGATTGACTATGGACTGAACCTCTGTAATCATAAGCCAAAATAAAGTTTACTCATGTAAGAAGTTCTTATTGGACATTTTGATCACTGTGACAAACAGCTGACTAACACACTTCTATTCCAAATGTGAGTCTCTTGAAATTTAAGACTTTCATACTTGTTTGTTTCTGGCTTGGAAGCTACTACTTCTGCAGGAACTTCATTTTAGAAATATGATGACATTTTAAGGTCACTGATTGCTACTTTGACCCTGTAGACTACTCTTAAAGCCTAGAAATAGAACATGCTCATTGAGAAAAGATTTAAATATTTTTGTATGAGCTTAATATGCATTAGTTTAATTGTCTTAAGTCTGTTTTGTTCTAGAATAGCAGAATAACACAGGGTGGGTAATTGGTTTATAAAAAAATAATTTATTTCTTACAGTTCTTGAGTCTGGGAAGTCTGAGGTTAAGGAACTTCACCTTTTGAGGACCTACTTTCTGCACCATAACACGACAAAATGTATCTTGTGGCAATACAGCATATGAGCTTAGATCCATAACCAATCCACACCCAGGAAAACTAACCCCACTCCCTCCACAATAACACAAATCCACTCATGAGGGCAAAGGCCTCAAGACCTAAACATTTCTTAAAGGTACTACCCCTCATCACTATTGCATTGGGTGACACATTCAAACCATAACAAAGTGCAAATAAGATTTTCTAATGTATCAAAATGAAAGAACATTTTTTTATATACATTGAAAAAAAACCCCAAAATGTTATAAGTTATCTTAACCAAAAAGCATGGTTTAAATACATAAATTTTGAAAAATACTGTTTTTGAGCAAGTCTGACAATACCTACTGCTGTTACACAGCCTCAAGGTTTCTATGGAGCAATATCTAGATTATAGCTAAGATTAAAACAATTAATATCCTGGAAGGGCATTGTGGTCAGTCACCCTGCAGCTATAGATTAGGCCACAATTGAAGGAATGGTGTCCTTTGTACTTTAAGGCACAAATGAACAACCTTAAAGGACTGTAGGATGAATCATGGTCTGAGGTCAAATATAAATGGAGTGGCCCTTCTAGAATATGTAGTATTATTTTAGTCAAAGGATCTCATGTCAAAAGTTAATGTCTTTCATGTATTTTCTTTTAAGCAAGTAGAGTAAATAATTGCCTATTTACCTCTATCATTGATGGCTAGCTGCTTAAGTCATTTTCAGTTGTCTTTGATCAATCTGCCTTTCTGAACATCCTGAAGGTTAGACATGTGGTGTTGCAGATGATTCTTCACTATTGAAATTTTGGAAACATTTGGTACATTGGCAATTCTGATAAAACTCAAGAGATGAAATTCAAAGATAATTTTTTTAAATTTGTTTTTTATTCTAATTTGTTATATATTACAGCAGAATGTATTACAATTCATATTACACATATAGAACACATGTTTTCATAACTCTGGTTGTATACAAAGTATATTCACACCATTTGTGTCTCATACATGTTCTTAGGGTAATGATGTCCATCTCATTCCACCATTTTTCTACCCCCATGCCCTCTTCTTTTCCCTCCCACCTCTTTCATATATTTAGAGTTTGTCTAATCATCCCATGCTCCTGCTCCCAACCCCACTATGAGTCAGCCTCCTTATATCAGAGAAAATTTTCAGCATTTTTTTAGAATAGGCTAACTTCATTTAGCATGATATTCTCCAACTCCATCCATTTGTGTGCAAATGCCATGATTTTATTTTCTTTTATTGCTGGGTAATATTCAGTTGAATATATATACTACATTTTCTTTATCCATTAATCTACTGAAGGGCATCTAGGTTGGTTCTCCAGTTTAGCTATTGTGAATTGCACCAGTATAAACATTGAAGTGACTATGTCCCTGTAGTATGCTATTTTTAAGTCCTTTTGGTTTATACCTAGGAATGGGATAGCTGGGTTAAATGGTGATTCCATTCCCAGTCTTCCAAGGAATCTCCATACTGTTTTCCAGATTGGCTGCAGCAACTTACATTCCCACCAGCAATGCAAATGTGCCTTTTCCCCTATATCCTTTCCAGCACTCATTGTTGTTTGTATTCTTAATAGCTGCCATTCTGACTGGAGTGAAATGAAATCTTAGAGTAGTTTTGATTTTGCATTTCTCTAATTGCTAGAGATGTTGAACAGTTTTTTTTCATGTATTTGTTGATTAATTGTATAAAATCTTCTGAGGAAGGAGTGTCTGTTCAGGTCCTTGGTGCATTTATTGATTTTTTTTTGTGTGTGTATGTGTGTGTGTTTGTTTAGCTTTTTGAGTTTTTTATGTACCATAGAGATTAGTGCTCTATCTGATGGGCAAGTGGTAAAAATTTGCTCCCAGGATGTGGCTCTGTATTCATCTCACTGATTGTTTCTTTTGCTGAGAAGAAGCTTTGTAGTTTAAATTAATCTCATTTATTGATTCTTGTTTTCAATTCTTGTGCTATAGGAATCTTATTATGGAAGTCAGGGCCTAATCTGACATGATGGAGATTTGGGCCTGCTTTTTCTTTTATTAGACCCAGGGTCACTAGTTTTATTCCTAGGTCCTTGATTCACTTTGAGTTGAGTTTTGTGCATGCTAACAGAGAGGGGTTTACTTTCATTTTGTTGCATATGAATTTCCAGTTTTACCAGCACCATTTGTTGAAGAGGCTATCTTTTCTCCAATGTATGTTTTTGGCACCTTTGTCTAATATGAGTTAACTGTAATTTTGTGGATGAGTCTCTGTGTCCTGTATTCTATACCATTGGTCTACAAGTCTATTTTGGTGTCAATACCTTGCTGTTTCTGTTACTATTGCTCTGTAGTATAGTTTAAAGTTTGGTGTAGGGATGCCACCTGCTTCACTCTTCTTTCTAAGGATTGCTTTAGCTGTTCTGGGTCTCTTATTTTTCCAGATGAATTTCATGACTGCTTTTTCTATTTCTATAAGGAATGTCCTTGGGATTTTGATTGGAATTTCATTAAATCTGTATAGTGCTTTTGATAATATGGTAATTTTGACAATATTAACTCTGCCTATCTAAGAACACGGAACATCTTTCCATCTTCTGAGGTGTTCTTTGATTTATTTCTTTAGTGTTCTGCAGTTTTCATTATAAAGCTCTTTCATCTCTTAGATTGATTCCAAAGTTTTTTTTTTCTTTTTCTTTTGAGACTATTGTAAATGGGGTAGTTTTCCTCATTTCCCTTTCAGAGGATTTGTCACTGATATATCAAAAATAAATTTAAGATAAATTTGTAGTGTGCACAAATGTGTAAAGCTACAAGATATACCAAGACATATAAAATATAGGCCATTAAATAATATGAAGAAACATATAGCAATTCATAAGTGTGTTTAAATTCGCTTAATACTAAAAACATATAGAAAGAACTTACTTAAGAAACCATGTTATAAATTCATATCATTCTAGATAGGAATCTCAGTGAATTGGAAACAGTTGTTTTTATATACCTTTGGCCTCTTGTTTCCTTTGCTTTAAATAATGTTCTGATATGTATTTATACTTGCAGAGAAAGACTGACAAATACATGGAGAGACTGTGTGGAAAAGAAATGAACAGGATGAAGAAAGAATAAAAGGCTCAATTAAGACCAACAGAATTAGGACCTCTTATATAGTCACAATAAGAGAATTGCTAGGTCATTTATTATTATCATGACAAAATATGGAAGGTACACTTGTTGTTGGCTTCAGTTTCCTCAATAATGATCTAAGATTGGCATTTCTTAGAAATTTTAAGTTAACATAGTATTGGACTTTGATAGATTAACTCTCATTTGCTTCACTTATAACTTCTTTTTTCTTTTATGGAGGGGGGCATGCACTGGGGATTGAACTAAGGGGCGCCTGACCACTGAGCCACATCCTCAGCCCTACTTTGTATTTTATTTAGAGACAGTGTCTCACTGAGTTGCTTAGTACCCTGATTTGGCTGAGGATGGCTTTGAACTCAAGATCCTCCTGCTTTAGCCTCCTGTGCTGCTGGGATTACAGTCATGTGTCACGATGCCTGGCTCACTTGTAGCTTTGTGGGCCTGACCTAACTTATTAGCCATTTTGAGTCTTAGTTTGTAAAACAAGAATTTTACCTACCTTAAAGAATTCTTATGAAAATTCAATGAAAAGATAAATATTGGAAGCTCTGATATAATTAGCATAGTACTTGTAATACAATGAGTGCTTTGTAATGTTAACACTTCTCACCTTTTGTTTTGACATATAACTATCAGAAATATACAAAGAATTCAAGAACCACTTTCACAAGCCCACAATTGTGGTTATAATTTTGTTGATTTGTAAAATTTCCTATTATCAATGAAGCCAATTTGTACATTGCAGCAGATCTTTCATAATGCATCTTCCTACTTGTTTAGTTGTTATTTAGTTAACGGAAATCACAATTTCTGTCATACAAGTCACTGCAGTGCATTAGTGTTTTCCTTATCCTTTAATATTACTATGTAAATATAAGACATCATTTATGATTTTATTTTTTTGGTCTTACATCATCCTAGAATGTATAAATCTTTTGGGTCTCTGATTTTTGTCTTTCCAGTTCATTATTATCATTAAAAGTGATAAGAGTGCTATCTATATTAGATTGTACACAATATGCAAAAGATCTTTTTAGTGGAAGATGCTAAAGATCTATGGATTTCCAGTTATTGTCTATATTATTGCTATGGAAAGCTTTAACCACACCATTATCCTGCTCATGCATTTCATCTTGTGAATATGACTACAATGCGACTCTGTTAATGTCTTGTTTAAATTTTAAAATACTCTACTGCAGGTGTCTACCTGATATGGCATTCTAATATCTAATTCTGTGAAGGAATTGATGTCAGTCTGATATGACTCATACCGATCTATCACTATTTCGTTTTCCAAATACTTAACAGACTATTATTTTAACAAACCATTTGAAAATGTGGTTTAATTACAGATTCTCTGGTCTATAATTTTTCACCATTTTTACCCTTTCAAAATTAGAACATTATTTATGCATATCTTTTCTTCATCACTTTCCAGCTAGCCTTGATCAGTCAAGAATTAATATCAATGCCAATATAGTTCTGAAACAACTTTTCTTTGTAACATGGTAAAAATTTGTTCTATGCCTTAAAGTTGCATTTCCTGAAAAGCTTAAGTTTTAGCTAAAATTTTTATCACTGTGACCAAAATACCTGAGAAGAACAACTTAGAGGAGGAAAATTTTATTTTGGTTCATGTTTTTAGAGCTTCAGTCAGTTCCATTTATTTGGGCCTAGGTTAGGCAACATCCTGACTGTTTTAGTCAGCCTTTTCACTGCTGTGCCCAAAGTACCTGTTAAGAACAGTGTTAGAAGAGGAAAATTTTATTTAGGGGCTCATGGTTTTAGTGATCTCAGTCCATAGATGGCTTACTGTATTGCACTGGGCAAGAGATATATTGGGACATAATGGGGGAAGTGTGTGGAGGTGGAAAACAGTTCAGGACATGACAATGAGGAAGCAGAGAGATTCCCTTCACCAGGGAAAAAATTCTACCCCAGGGTCATGTCCCAGTTTTCCAACTATTACAGCCACCCCCTACAGACTTTACCTGCCTACAGTTACACTCAAGTAATCCCTATCAGTGAATTAGTGCACTGATTAGGTTAAGTATCTCATACCCTAATAAAATTTTTTTATTTGTTAATTTGTTGATGGATACTTAGGCTTGCTTGATGACTTGGTTTTTACTAATTATGCTGCTATAAATATGAGTGTGAATGTGTCTTATAGGATGATGACCTTAATTCATTTAACATAATCATTTTATAAGATCCAAGGCATTTCAAATACTTTTTCTTGATCCTACCTGTACTTCATACTTCTTTTCACAAAGGATTTTGTCCTTAAGCATAACTGAAGTTGTTTGGTATTGAATTTAACTGATCTAGATTCAAATACTTGTTTCCTGATGGACCTTGGAGATATTGGTTAAATTCAGTGCTCAAGAAAATATTATTTTGACTTCTTCAAACGTGGATTTGAATGGGGCAGTAAAGAAATAATTTGTAATTGATTTAAACTTTGGTATTTAGACTTCCAGTTGCCAAGTTGTATTACAGTTTACCCAAAAATATTTTAAGAATTCTGAAATTAAAAATAAATATCACTTGTCTTAATCAGGGTTTAAGACTTTAAACAGACTTTGATGGAAATTTGCATGCTGATAGTTTATTAGGGAGTGCTTTGGGGGATCAATACCAATTATGTAGTGAGATGAGGGAAAGTTGTAATGCTATGTATGAAGCACTGCATCTGACATGTATTTATTTTAGGCAAGGGGGTCTGGATTTTATATTTCTGCATTGACCAGACACAGAATGAGAATTGCCCCTGGGAAGGGGACATTAGGCTCTGGTGAAGCAATTCTTTTTGGTGGAGAATCGTTTTTTGGAGAATGAAAGCTTCAACCTTAACAGGTGTCTAAAGGGAACATCACAGAATCTTCTACAGTTCATTTCTTATGCTTCTAAGATCCATTTTATTTCATTTAATTGACTTTAATTTTCATCAAATCCTCAGGAATTCAGATTAGTCTCTAATCCTTGGAAAATTTACAGGAGGAAGACTAATGGGATAAAGTACAAGCCACATACTGCAGCTAGAGTTAAGGCTTCAAATAATACCCGTCACCTCTCTCCCCTTCTAACAATTCTAGATTTTTCTCATATTTGCTTAGTAACTCTGTGCCTTATTTGGTGGGAAAACCCTACCAATTATTGCTGATGAGTCAGCATATCAATTCATGTATGTCTCCTGTTTATCTGCTAGATTTTCAATTTATGTTTAAATTTGGGCAGAGGAATATTGTTAGGTGTCTAGTGGATCCCTTTATGGCAGACATGTTCTCTTTTGCCCCCATGGCATAATGGCAACCTATTTTCCCATGGCGATTGAGGTCATTGGGAATAAATTTCAATTTATATTTTGGTGAATAATGGTCCTTCAAATGTCAGAGCATTCTATCCATTCTTCTTTTTCAATGCATTGTCATATGAATAAGTGATTCATAGGTTTCAATAAGAGTACTGAATTATTTATTGAAATATTTATTGAAATATTGCAAGGTCCTTGTTACTGGGAAATCTGTTCTTGTATTCAACAAATTATGAGTCTAAAAATTGTATCAATCTTTCATATTTTGGGGCCTTGAAGTCTGTAAGCTCCTGCTTATTCAACCTTGATTTCTTTTTGTCCAATAGATGAATACCTTTCTTGTCCATATATGTTGTTCCAAGGCTTGTTGTGTTTTATTAGTCATCTCCATAACTGTATCAAATAATCATGGTTGCCATCTAGTCTAGCCACTCATCCATTAAGTATGTCTGACTTTAATGATTCTATTTTCTTCTATTATTAGGGGACTCTTCTACATTAGCATCTCCTACCCTCGGTTCGAGCTTACAGAAGACAGTTTCAATTGATTTTCTCAATCAAGTGTTTTGTTCTACCTGGAGCATTTCTAATTTCTATAATAAAAGGAATGTTTGCTGGCCCTTTTATGGATATTATTCAGCTGATAGGTTTTCTGGCTTTATGTATCATATCAATTCTAGTATGATTCTTTTTTTGAACTTATTTCTTCCTCTCTGCCAAAACAGTTCTGTTATTTCTCTTTCATTTAGTGCAAGTCATCAATCTCTGAAGGCTTCTAAGGGTCATTCTAGCTGTATTTTAGCACCTTCTTCTGGAGCCTTGCCAAGTTATTTTATTCTCTATCATGGGATAGTTCTCCCACAATGAAATAAATTCTTATTAATCCAACTTTATATACCATTTTCCTTGATCCAGTACTTTTAGGAGCCATTCTGAAACATACTTTTGTTACTTCTTTGGGTACCTACATTTCCATTCTTGTAGAGAATGTTCTTTTTTTTTCCTTTAAGAGACATGACATTTTCCTGATCAAATTATATTGACAATTCTAGGTATTGGTATAGAGGTTAGCATGGAAGGTGAGGAGAGAGCTTGAGGTTTGTGACATGTAGTCTATTAATCCAATGGCTTCGGCATCATATTCAAGGAAGGAGAGAATACTACTGCTAACATAGAAGCACATCTCTTCAAAAAAATATAAAGTTCAGATAGACACAAACTGCAAAAAAAATGTGAAAGTAAAAAGCCTAATTTCTCTATCAGGAAAGCACTCCTTTCAAATCAGGGACAAGATAATAATTTATTAGCTTACTAACCCTTATAAGAGATTCTTCAGCAAGACCTTTGTTTTTTTATTGTAATCTTCTAACTGCAGGAGATAGTAGACTCTTAAGCAGGCATCAAAGAGGATGCTGTTGCCTTCATATTATGCATTATTTTTATAAGTAGCAGAGCAAGATGTTTACAAAGAGGCAGGATACACTTAAGAAATGGATTGCAAGTGATGAAAGAGATTGATTGATTATATTTTAAGTTAGTATATAATCATTTTTCTTTTATTATTATCCTTCAAAGCATATTTTGTGTGTGTGTCTGTAATATGGTTATATATATATAACATATATGTGAATATATATTTATATTACATATAATTAAATATATGTGTGTATATATGTGTACATATATATATATACATATATAAATATATATGTGAGCATACACACACTCAAACTAATTATTCAAATCTACAGATTTTATAACTACTTTTATCTATCAGAGGTCATGATCACACCTGCTAGTGCATTCCTTTATGTTGTATAAATAAATAAGTTCCATTCTTAACCAGCAAAGTTCTCAACTATTTCTTCACTACTGCTTGATGAGGGCTATTAACACTCTGCCTCCTGGTGAGGTCGTTGTTGTAAGTTGGCTGACCAGTAATCCAACTCCCAAATCCCACTATACCTACTCTTATAGATTCAATTGCAGAATTAAGAATCTGCAAAAATTATTTCTCTTGGGAGTAACAGTTGGAAGAGAGTGAGGAAAGCAGGATTGAAGTCGAGGAGAATTTTCAGATTCTATACAAAGGCAACAGAGGCTTCAGTTGATCCCTGGAGAATTTCTAAAATTTGTATGATTCTTCAGAGATGCTCTGCATCCAGCCAATTGGTTCAGGCTGCCCTCTAGTGATGAGGCATACCTTAGAGAAAGCATCTTTCTTTGGCCAAGGAAGAGTATCAACTATGCATGGCAGCAGCAGCTCTCAGTAACTGAGAGAATGAGCACCTATATTGTGTAAAATATTATCTTAGTGGTATACTACACCAACCACTACCCTTCATGATCTCATGAAGTTTACATCAAAGCAGATTAAGAATTGTTTTCATGTGAGCAGGAAAAGAAATGTTACAATAAGGCAATATAGTGAAATGTTGTAGTAAATATCAATATTTTCAGCTAACATAATAATGGTACACTGAATGAATGAAATATAATTTTTTCTTTTTTCCATTGGTACATTATAGTTATCCACATGAGTGGAATTCATTGTCATATGTTCATACATGCACATGACATGATTTGATTACTTCATTCAGCTATTCCTTCTCTTCCCTGTTCCTCTTCCTTCTGCTTCTTTTCTTTAGTCTATTCTACTCCTCCCCTTTAAAAAATTCTATATTTCTCTCTATCTTCCGCAAGAAGCAAAAACATTTGACCCTTGGCTTTATGAACCTAGCTTGTTTTACTTAGCATGATGTTCTCTAGTTCCATCCATTTACTGGCAATGTCTATTCTTTTTTATGGCTAGTTCCATAGCTTGGCTATTGTGAATTGTGCAGCTTTGATTCCATATAGTATGCTGATATTAGTTCTTCTGGATCAATACAAGGAGTTGGATAGCTGTGTCATGTGGTCATTCCATTTCTAGTCTTTTGAGGAATATCTATACTGCTTTCCAAAGAGATTATACTAATTTGCATTTGCACCAACAGGGTTTAAGTGGGCGTTTACTCTCACATTCTCAGCAGCATATATTGTTCTTTGTATTTTTGATGACACCATTCTAACTAGAGTGAGATGGATTCTAGTGTAGTCTCATTTGAATTTCCCTGATTGATAAATATGTTGAACACTTTTTTCACATTTTTTTTGGCCATTTGCCTTTCTTCTTTTCAATAATATAGATTTGGAGTTATTATTTTTTGAATTCTTATTTCTCTAAATAAGAAACTTTTGTTTCTTAAAAAAGAAATGTTTGAAAATTTCAAACAAGTGACATTTAAATTTTTTGATTAAATATTTTCTATTTCTTTCACTTTAATTGTGCTTTATTTGTTCTTTTCATTTACATATGACAGTAGAAAGTATTTTGACATATCATACATACATGGATATAACTTCCCATTGTTGTGGTTGTACATGATGTGGAGTTATACTGGTCGTGTATTCATATATGAACATTGAAAAATTATGTCCAATTCATTGTACTTTTTACCCCATTCCCATCTCCTCTCCCTTCCCCTCAGTCCTTGCTGTCCAATCCTGTGAACCTACCCTACTTCTTCCCCATGCCTATTGTGAGTCAGCCTTTGCATATCAGAGGCATCATTCAGCCTTTGGTTTTTTGTTTTTCCCTCACTTTTAAGGCTTTTGAAATATCAGTTGCTGTGCTTTTAGCTCTGTGTAACAGAATATCCCAAGAGTGAATTACATGTTTTAATATATATATATATATATATATATATATATATATATATATATATAAAATTAACAATTAACAATTAAGCTTGAGATAGATATGTAAGAGAGTTCATTCAAAAACATCACAATGTCAACTGGGCCTTATGATCTTATATATTTTCACTAGATTCTCAGTGACACTTAGAGTATTCCATTCTTACCAAAACTCTGTTCTGAAGACTGAAGAGGAAGAGTCAGAGAGAAATGTTTCTCCCTTCTTTTCTCCATTTGGGTTAGTGATGAAACTTTTTTCTAAGCTTCTTTTCTTCCTTGACCATAAAAATTTCACCTGGTTACTCCTAGAATTGCAAAAAGAGATGAGACTAATAAAGTTGGCATAGATCAATTGATTCATCACTTGGGACAGGGCATATTGTCTCTCATCCCATCTGAATAAGCATCTGTAACCAAGAAAAAAGAAAGAGTAGGTGTTGTATAGGCAGATAATTTACTTTGCCACTATTACTTTAGCAGGATGACACTGGTGTAAATCAGGATGTGGAGAATGACATATTCAAATTTAAGAAATGATGGAAGAGCAGGTGTGATTATATTAAATAAAATTGTATTAACTCACTCAGGAGCAATTTTACATTGTAGAAAAAAATGCTGCTCTTGGAGACTTCAAATAAAAACAATGTCTTGATCATCATTTTATGGCATAATATTTATCTTTTCATTGAATATACTCCTAAGCTTGTAATCATTTCAATGTATGGCATATCAGTATGTCAATTGAAAATGATGACAGATAAGTTTTTACTTCAGTATTGGTTTTCTACTAAAGTATTTAAAATATTCTGATATTTAAGGAAGATGACAAAGTACTCTGAGAGCATACAATTCTTGCTTTTATCTGTCTGAACATACATGTATTTGCACACACACACACACACTCATGCACAATTTTACCATTGTCTTCTTATGAAGCATAAACTTCTTCCAGGAAATGTATGTTTTAAAGGAATTATTACTTTCATATGCATTTATGAATGAATGAATCTGATGTCTGCTTTTTAAACTTTTCTTTCAATTCTATTTATAGCTCTCTGACACTGCTTAGTTTTGCTTTCTGTTTAATGTTCTCAGCACTTAGCTTCTGTTTTCTAATAACTTTTCATACTTTTATATTACTCCCTGTTTTTCTTCTTTGTCTCCAAAGACAGCACTCACTAGACTGTGACTCACTGGACTGTTTCTCACCTGTGGCTATCTCTCAGTTCTTGTCGAACAATTCAGAAGTTCATGTTCAACTTCTTTTACTCTCAGATTTGAATTATTTTTCTTACATTTAACACTTTTAACAAATAATATATTTTTGAAGATTAAACATTGCAATATTGAGAAAATTAATGTTGCTCTGAGAGGTCTTAGAAAGAACTATTTACATATGTTTAACTTTAATTCTGTTTTAAAGCAAAAAGAAATTGCCATATTATGCATTTTCTATTATTATTATTTTTTGCACAGCAATGTCACTGCACAGGGTTCCTTGCAGGTACTTCCAAGGGTATGCTAGAACATCAACTCAGCCAAGATGGATTATTGACTTATATTACTTAAAATAATTTCAGAACTTGTTGAAAACAGATCGTAAGCAAATATTTATTAAAGGATAGTATAGGTGTACATAACCCAACAACAGGGTGAGTACACTCCTTGTCTCAAAGAAGACAAATGACTCACTCAGGGTTGAGATATCTGTATATAGAATTTTTCAGGGAAGAACAGTACAGGTTTCCAGGTAAGCCTTTGTGATAATCAAGTGCAATGTTAATCATTTCATATTTGGGGTTCTGAACATTTCTTCTTGGTTAAGCCATCTAGAGACAAATCAGTTGTGGGCATATTATATAGATTTTTGAGTCTGATGACATTTAAATTGATTATGTTTTTGTTCTAATTGATGTCATCCAGGCCCACACAAGAGGTTTTGTTTATCTAACTAAAGAGACAAGCATGTCTGGTGATGTTCTATGTCTAGGTTTCCATCTAGTGTGGTTCTGTCTTTCTCTCCCTGAGAATCTACCTATCTCAATAACTTATTAAAACCATCTATGTTACTTTTAAAGAGATTGTTTAATAATCATATTTCATATCACAATGTTAAGATTTAAATGTGCATATGGAAATGTAACATAGAATGGATACAAACATGAAGTTTTACAATTCATAATATACCATGTTTTAATTCATTCACTAGATTATTCAATATCCATGCATTATATGTACTTGGAATACAAGGAATAAATTAACATTAATGACATATTAATGTGGAAGCTTCTGTTGTGTAGAACCATCAATTCCTCTGCACTCTACCAAATGGCCTTAGATCAATTGAAATTTATAAAATAATCAATTATTTCCATGATTGCAATAGCTTTAGCATCGTACCCATTAAAAGAATTATGATTATTTTCTTTAGTACAAACTAATTCTGGATTTTTTTTTTACTGAAATCAATGGAAATCACAGAATAAGTTTAAGCAAAAATAACATAATTAGTTAAACCATTCCTGTGGCATGATAATGAATAAATCAGAGAACAAGAGGTGCTTACTGTAAAAACAGTTGGGGAATATTCTAGTCCAATCATGGCTATGCAATTCAAAACTTTGGTGCCAGGGGTTGTATAAAACTTCCTTAAACTGTATAGGTTCAGTGGAAGACTAACAAATGGAGTTTAACTCCAGTGTAGGAATACCACAGTGATTTGAGGTCAGGTCTAGAGAGACCTGATGATCAGGCGTTAAGAACAGAATGCTCTGGGATATTTTAAAATGGTTCCTTTTCTCCTGTTCCTACCAGAAGTATAAGGGTGTATTCTCTCATCATTGAGAAAATCTGGTAGAATACCTGGGATATAAAAATCACAAAAGTCCCATCCCTCCATTACTGGGTCCTCCTGGATTTAAAAAAAAATCTGAAACCCATTTCACAGGCAGCCTCTAGCAATTTTGTGAATTTCAATTCAAGTTTCTCCATCTCTGTGCTAGTTGCCCTGGAGTTAGTCAGTTTCTGCTTCAGTAAGTTGTGATTCTTATAACCTCCAGCCCCATTATGTCTTTCAGGTTTTGGGAGACAGTGGTTTGTGCTTAAACCTTACATTTTTGACAATTCTAAGGAGATTTGATTTTTTCAGTTTGTATAGTTTTTGCTTCTTGCTAGGATGGAGAGATAGAGGTACATCTTTTAGGCTTCTCAGATGCCTTGACAGAAACAAGAAAACCAGTTTTTTTTTTTAACTAAATTCTGATAACTTCTTAGAGCAACTGCATCTGAATGGGATTTAGGTCTGAAGTCAGGATTGAATAGTTGAATTAAAGAACACAAAACCTGAAAGATACTTTTTAGTTGATGATATAGAACACAAAAAGGTGAAGATAGAAAGAATACTGAGTAAAAGAATTATTAAAAAAAATAAGAAGAAACTTCAAGCATGTGAATTTGTTCATGTTAAAATAATCGTTTTTTTTTAAATTAAATTGATCCATTATTAGGTCATAATATACATTTTACTACCAACATTTAAAAAAATTATAAAATAAAGAAGAATGGAATAATTTAGAATATTACTTGTAGTGAGTTTAAATATTATCTTTGTACTTTACTTCTGTATTGCATACATTATGATTGTATGTCAATTTTTATCAAAATTTTCATTTCACACTACACAATGAGCAATACTACATATTTTTGAAGATTTTTTAAAATTTGTTTTAATTAGTTACACATGACAGCACAATGATCTTGGCATATACAATTGAATCAAATGGGATATAATTTCTCATTTTTCTGAGTGTGCAGGTTGCAGAATTTCATTGGTCATGCAGTCACGTACATACCCACAGCAATAATAATGTCTATTTTATTCTGCTGACAACAGAATAAAATACTACATATTAAATGTTAATTGTTTACTTAATGATCAAATATGTACTTCTATTTTCAAATTAACTGATATGAAATGTGTTGGTAGTGGGACAACTAGAAATGATATGTATAGAAGGCAAAACTAAGTTCCAAAACAAGGACCAGTCATGCTACCTCTTGAACCATATTGGGTATGGGGACAATTTCTTCTTATTGTGAGCTTTTATTCTCTCAATATATTGGTGGTTACCCATGCTACAGATGGAATGCAAAATGAGAAAAGAAGAATTCCTGGTTCAATCTTGCAAGAGTAGATTTTCTTACTGATATTTTGTATATGACAACCATTTGTGATGTCTGAGAGACATTTGAGTGTAGTTTCTAATTGTCCTGGTGGAATAGAGGTACATATATGACTCAGTACATTATGACTTCCTCATAGCTGCTTATTTGTAGTGTTTTTGATAAAAATGTAGAAAGACCTTTTTAAATGACACATAAGTACAAATTCCAACCATGTTCAATTTTTTTTCTATTCATTTAGAAAAGAACTTAGAATAAACTATTCAAGATTACATTTTCATGGGATTTCTAAGACAATTGAGGTGACATATTTTTGCATTAGACAAAAAAAAGGGTGACAGTTTTGGAAGACAAAGTGTAGTTTGATTTTAACCAAAATTTTTAAAAATGTCACTGTATATTTTTGGAATATCAAATTAATATGCACATCAATTAAACATAATGAGAAAACAAAAAAATGAACATGTAAACAAGGAATTTTCACCAGGAAAAAACAATTCTAAACAGTTTTTCTATTTATAGATATTGTTGAAAAAAGTGAATTTTGCCTAAAATTTTTGTCACAATGAAAGGTAAAACACAGTTTCATTGTTTCTGTTCATTTGTTGTGTAGTTAAAGTGTAAAGATATGGGACAGATAGCTTTTGTTAATCAGAGGATTTTGATAAAGTTTTATATAATTATCAATCCTGACCCTGATATGTGTTGGTGAGTATTACAAACTAGGGTGTTAGGCATAAAGAAGAATTAGAAATGTGAGTATCATAAACTTACTTATCAGTTAGATTTTACTGTGTAATATGACAAAAATCCAGAGGCTTAAAATAACCAAACTTTTAGTTCACATTTTGAAGGTTTGTTAGAAGTGTTGAATTCCAATATGGGCTATGTTTGCATAATCTTGCCTGGACTTTGGTCAGCTGTCATGTGGAAAAGAACTGGCTGGATTAGGATGGCTTCAGTTAGAAAGGCTAGGAGGACATAGAGCTCTTTCCAGTAGACTAGCCAAGCTTATTTATGGGAAAGGTCTTAGAGTTAATATAATAGCAAAAAGGCAAGTTCCCCTGTGCAGGACCTTATCCTCCGCTTGCTTCATATTTCTGTTTTCCAAGACCTTTTACATCATGTAGCCTTGAGAAATTATAGGCTGGTACTGACAAAGAACTTAGTTACAGGATATATGAGAGATTGTTTCTGCAATCAGTCCACTTTAGCTGCTATGATCCAGGATGATTTCACATAACCAAGGCAAGCTGATACTGGAAAAGTGATATACACACTTATATTTACCATATGTAGAGAGTTAGGCTATACCCCACTCTGGGTTACTCATTGATGTATAGAAGAGCAGTTTTCAGGCTGTGCCTAAAGCTGAGTTACTCAATTTTGTAAAGGAGTAAAATTTGCCATAAGTGACTCCATTTTGAGTACAAGGGTCAAGATAGGATGATGTCACACTTTGTACAAATAAACAACTACCATATTCTCAGCGCCATCATAAGGCACAAATTGAAAAATGACTTATACTTGCAAATTTATCAAACAAAATCAAGGGGTAAGTGGACATGTGGAGGTACCAAATCACATCAGGAATAGCAGACATTGTGACTTATCAGCCTCACCAGATGAGAACCACTCACTCAAGGCCCATAAAAAGAGAATCAGCCCAAGGCCTTGAGCTTGTAACCTGCCTCAGAAAAATGGCCACAGTGACCAACATCCATTTCCTGTCTTCATTAGGCTTCAGCAGAGTGTGGTTACTCCTGCCTGAGATCACCACATATAGCCTACTCCAAGCTGACACCTAAAGCTGACACTCTGAAATTGCAACTACTGTCCATTTGAACTGCTGCTTTGACAACTCAGCAAAATTTGTTCATTTAAAATCCTTATTTGACCAATAACAGTGACTCTTTGACTCCATTCATCTTTCTCTTTGTGCACTTTTGGCATAGCATCCTGTAACCTTGAGATGGCTTTATAAACCTTTCTTAGTCTTTCTGTGGCCTATTTATACAATATTGAGTGAAGTATGTGTAACATAAATATTATAGATATTAGAAATTAAGATTAGAATAAAATAATTTTTCTTTTCCCAGCTTATAATTACCAAGTGACCCACAAATATTCAATGAACTACCATTGATGAAAGTGTTGTAGTCTATGAATTTATTGTTATTCTGTAGATTGTAACATTTTGGAAAGACACAAATGTGTTCTATGTTAATGACAGAGCACACTCATGACACCATAGCAAGTGCAGCAAATAGCCACTTTGCAGTGCTATTACCTTGCTGTGATTTTCCTCAAATGTCAGCAAAAGGTTTCTTTTTTTTTTTTGTGTGTGTGTGTGTGTGTGTGTGTGTGATTCTCTATTCTTAACAAAATGGCTTTTAGTTAGTGTGCACTCTGATGAAATGAATGAACTGCGATTTTACCCATTATGGGGCTATTGGAATAAAAAAAAGATAGAGATATTAGAAGGCAACATGCAAAGAGAAGATTAAGAATTCATTATAAACAAGAAGTTTGGTTCAAGGGTGATTATCATGATCATAACCCTCATAAACTTCTGAATGTTTTGGGAATATTTTGGGTTTCTTATTGAAAGTGGAGTAAGCATTTAATAATAATAAGAGATAATCCTTGTAAGATATTCAGCCCGTTCTATAACATCTTTTAGCTAATTTAACACAATATTCTTACATATTATCTTGTTATTCACATTCTACAAAAATGGAAACCTAAGTGCATAATATTTGAGTGAATTCTACAGGGCTCAATCTCCACAGGGCTTGTAGAAGTTGAACCCATGTGACAATAGAAATAAATTTCCAATTGACCCAAAACTCTTAGCTGTTTATTGAGGTAAAATGAAAATGAATCAGTTCACTTATGAAAGTAAAACTAGAGGTTTCAATAATATTGTTAAGCCTTTGAAAAACAATTTATTTTATTATAAGTTTCAGAATATATCCATTTAAGGTAAACACATATTCAGTATTTCCCTGTCTACTGTTTATTCCTGTATTTCCTGTATATTCTATATTTGTTGCTATTAAAAAATGTCATTATTGCTCTCTCCTTGGTTTTAAAAACAACCTTGTTGATATATCTACCCTCATTTCATAAAGACCTCATTGGTGGTGTAATTAAGCTGTTCTATTTTAATATTAAATGAAAAACTATAAACAAAACACTACTTAGCTTCATTAGCCAGTCTTGGATTTTAATGAATTGTGTGTTTCCTGTGACTGAACTGCCTATTTTTATCAAAATTCCTGGATATGTGTTCCTCATATTCTCATTTTATTAACATATAGAGAGAAAGTTTGTCATATGACTTCAATATTAAATAAAGTATAACTATAAAGAGGCTGAAAAATGCAGACAGCTTTAAGTTAGATAATGGCAATCCTCTGTTGCCCAGTAGATAGCACTTCCTAATATAGCATAAAAAGGCTTTTTCTGTTAGTGAAAGTGGACTAATAATGGCAGCACTGGCCTTTTCAGGCTAGCAACAAAGTGCCATAGACTAAGTGAAATTTACTTCTCAAAGTTCTAAAGGTTGAAGGTCTCAGAAACAGCATTGATAGGTTTGGTTTCACCTGAAACTACCCTCCTTGGTTTGCAGGCAGTTTTGTTCCCACTGGGTTGATATATATCCTGTCCTTTGTATATGCTCACTTTTGGTATCTCTTCCTCTTCTTATAAGGACACAAGTAGGGTCCTTATTAAAGAGGAATATTATAGTGCAATATATGTAAACACATCTTTCCAATCAGTGAGTAGCTTTATGTAAAAAGAGGGGGGCTACCATTCTGAAAATATTTCTATCGAAGAGTCGACCTCACTCTCTGGGATGTGGTTGTGTGGTAGGTTGGTGTAAAAGACTACAAAGGTTTATTCCTCCCAGCTTCCAAACTCTAATTTTAATTGATTGAATTTTTAGATTTGCCTGCATGGATCATACTTGATCCTAGAAAGAATTTTTCAATACAATGAAGGAAGAGAACTTTCAGAATCTGAAGAGATAGAAAAAAATAATTTTAAGTGGAAATTGATGCAGTTACTCAGATGAAGAGATGTTCTTAGAGAAAGAACGAAACCAAGTGGTAATTACAATGAGCTTCAGGTATAAGTGGTACTGGCATGTAGGCTATATGCATGTGCAGGGAGAGAGGAAGAGGAAGATTGTGATGGTGGAGTTACACAAGAGTGAGATCATTCAGAACACTGCAGTACAGAGCCCGACTGAGCTGTTTTTGAACTCAATCTAAATTGAGTCAGGCTCAGCAATTGTCTGTAATTTGTTTGAGAGACTCTTTATCACATATTCTTTGAAATTGGATTTAGTATTAAGATTAGCTATACATAATAGATTTTTGATAAGACCTAGAGGATAATTGGCTGAGAGAATAATTCTGAGATATCAGTGATGAACTAGGCTCAGAAAATATTGTTTTTTTTTCTTTTTAGTAACAAATTGAAACCAGAGCTAAGTCTATACATATTAAGTATGTCCATATAAACTGAAATTCTTTAGAATGCTGGATATCATTTGATTGCTATAGGGAAATTAAATTTAATGATTTTTCCCATATTTCATTCAAATATTAGTACCTCTGAAATTTGTATTTTGTGCATAATTCTCAGGTTTTAGTTTTCCTAGTAATTACCTTAATATATCATCAGTTTTTTAAGTTTAAAATTTGCAAAATTTATAATAATTTTAATTCCACAGAACAGAATGTAGCTCTTTCTTTGCATGGATATCATTATTCAGGTTATATGTATATGTTTCTTGACTCATTTTTATGTTTTATTAGACAAATTAGAATAATTTAAAATTCAGTAACAAATAGACTAAAATCTCAGGATGAACTTCACATAGATTTACTGTTCTTATTGTATTTGGTACACCTTTATGTCTTTCCTTGGAATCGATGCTCATATGAAAATTTTCAATATTCTCAAAGGTATCTGATTCCATGATGCTGTCTTCTTATATATGTGCTCCCTTGTGTCAAGATAGAGCCAGGAAGAGGCAAACAAAGGAGATTTTAGCACCGCCTTCCAACCCCCGCACCAATAGCTGCATCTGTTCTACAAATATGTCATTTCCATGAACTCCCTTACCCAACCTCAGCTCAAATGCAAGCTCCAATCCTGAAAACTCTAGTCTTCTTTTGTGATCAGGAAGGAGAAAATGAAATCAGAATTGTAAAATGCATAGCATGGTTTTGATTATATGATACTTAAAGATATGTTCTGGGAAATAAGGACAGAGGAGAAAATGAAAATGTTTTTGGCACATATGTGATCTAAAAGACCAGAGGCTGATAAGGGACAAAGTTGCCTAGTAAATAAAATTAAGGAAACATGTACTGATGAGAATTCAGCAACAACTTCAGTCAAGTCAACCAGAGAGAAGAGGATTAATGGATTATTAAAACAGACATTCCAGACCACTTATTAAAAAGTGATGTAGAGCTGCAGTAATTGGAGGGACAAGGGAAACATGTGCTGAGGCATGATGTGTAGGAGAGTCAAATGTGGGAGTTGGTATTAATTTTCAAAGATATGTGCGATGCTTTTCCTGAAGTGATATTACACATTCTCATGCACTTGAACTCTGAAATGGAAATATAACTTGCTTTGACAAATAAAATGTGAATGCAAGAAACAGGTTCACTCCCAGGCATAACTGTTAAGAATGAATATGCTGTATTTAATGAAATTTTTCCCCCATTCTTTGGACATGAAATCTTGGGTTGAAATGCAGATTCTATCAGCTGATGTTTTTAGGTGAAAAAAAATGAGCAGATCCTCCTAAGTACATACAAACAAGCAGTGTAAATGCTGTAATTACATAGAGATATTCAGATTGTTTGTAATTGCAGAACAGCTTATCCCCTCCTGACTGAGACAGAAATTGAGAGGAGGAATAGGGACCTGATGTCCCAGAAAAGTACATTATATGTTTTTTAATTAGATAGTGCACAGGAATGATTTTCTTATTGGGGGATGAAAAGATTATGCAAAAGTAAAACATCCCCTTGTATTATGTGGAAGGTTTAATAGTCTTAAATATTTTGTACCTTTCAAGAAAGATGGAAAAAAAATGAGGAGACTAACTCTTATAAAAGTCTGATAAGCAAAAAGTAACCAGCTTTAATTCTGGAGTAAAATTGTTCTTATAGACACAATGGCTATGTGGGTATATACAAAGAATTTTGCAATAAGGTACATATATGTAATGAACACAGATGACTATATTTAACTTGTTGACTGTTATTATTCCAACCACCCAACAAATGCCTAAAACATAACAGTGTTGTCACAAGTGTTGTGTAATATTTCCAGTTTGTAAAATTATCTCTCTCTAGAGACAGAGAAAGAATGAAAGAAATGATGCCATATACTATTATGTTATGTTTGCTAGTCATCTTTTCTCTCTTTTTTACTTGTTCAGTGTTTATTAATTACAAATATAAATAAAAGAAAAAGAGCTTTACATATGCAGCTTTTGAGTGTATAAAATTCACAAACACTTGTCTCCCTGAATACACTGCCAAGCTTCTAAGTATTGGTTCCTCTCGATGGTATTAGACAAAGTAATAGATGAAGTCCTTAAGATTACTCTTCATATATTCATTTCAATAAATAACTTCTCCACTATTTTAATAAGTTTCTCAAGTTTATTTAGGAAATTTTGAAAATTTTCTACCACAATATTTGATTTTTTATATTATGGAAGGTCTGTTATTTGTAAGATTTTCTATATAGTTTTGGGTTTCTGTCTTCTTGATATCTTTAAAAAATGTTCTTAATTCATTTTGTGTTTTCTGTTTTGTATCTTTTGTGTCATTTAAAAACTCTTAACCTTCCATTAATTAATAAAACAAATATAATGCCATTCTCTGTTAGAAATCTTGTCCTTACTAACTTCTGTTCAAAAACTGTTTTCTATGTATATTTTAGTCCATTACTTTATGGACCTTTGATTTTTATCTTATTGGATCTGTTTTACCTTCAGATAATCTTTAAGAATTAAAACAATTCTTTAAATTAAAAAAATAAATATTATTTCTCCAAATATTCTAAAATTGTCCAAATTTTATTTACTTTGTGTACTTTAGAAGATATTTTTAAAGTTGTGAATGGTGAGATAGTTCATTTTTTTCATTTCTTACTTTAGACAGTAATTTCAGGAAGATACATTTCACACAATGGCATGAAAACTTTTAATAATTAAACTGTCTTATATGTAGAAATGGTATCCTTATTTTCTCATTTCTTCTTGATGTTATACAAATTTAGAACACTTCTTGATGTTATACAAATTTAGAACACTGATATTTTCCCATCCTGAGTTCTGGAATTGTGAATGTGGATTATGAAATGTGAAATAAAATTTTCATATATTCTAGACATCTATTCCAAATACCTACATACAAATAGTAAACTACTCTGGGCTAAAGCTATTTTCATGATAATGGCTAAAAGGACACTAGAGAGAGAGATAACTTAAGGGACAAGGCATTTAATGTGTCTTCATGGAGGTTCAAGAAACTCACGTATTTCCCCTTTTATCACTTGACACAATTATCATGGCATTTTCAAAAGTCTTTTTTCTCCTAGGGCGTCCATTAAGGCAGGACCTTGCTCTCCTTTCCACCCCAAGTGCCTCGCACATTGCTGACAGATAAGAGTTTTGTTATGAATGGAGGTTTTTTTTTTTTTTTTTGAATAGGAGGTGTTTGGGGAATGAAGCAGGTTCCTCAGACAGAGGACACAGCTGGGGTTACCCCCACCTCACTTAGGCTCTGTGCTGAGATGGTCCTGAACTAGAGATCTTTAGTGTTACTTATTCTTTTTTCAATTATGTGTGTAAAATACTACTAACTTTCTAGTCATAGAAAACATATTTAATTTCTTTTCTTTTCCTAAGTTCCATACAATGGAACTGTAAGTTGAATTCATGTATTCACAAGTGTTTTCCTAGTAATTAGACTACACCTCCACAAAGAAACTAAAGTGTTTCTGCCTCAAATGTTCTTACTCTGATACCTCAAATCTGTCTCTTGCTCCTACTCTATATACATAAATACAACCCAAATCCTAAATATCATCACTTCACTTCCCCATAGATATTTGGAATTTAGTCTACCTGCTTGTCTTGTTCTGTTCCATATTCATTGAATGGCACCCAGAATCATTAAATTCTTAAGGAAGTAAACTTGTCTTCATCTTAATTGCTCCCTCGATTTTGAACACACTTTCATCATTTCTGATCCAGCATATTTTGGTCATAGATGGTTAGCAAAGTTGTCACAGCTTCCTACTCCCATTGCTAACTTCCTTTTAGGCTACTGTCAATTCCAGTAAAGGTTACCTTGAAAGCATAGCATTTTTCTCCAGTTTTATCCTCTTCCATGCTTCTGGAAAAATGAAGTTTATAAAATGCAAGCATGATTCTGGCATTTCATGACTAATTTCATTCTATCATTTCCTTTGCAAGAATTTATTAATTTACAATAATCTTCTTCATTACCTCTTTCATCCTTAAAATCCTAAGCACGGTTTTTTTATATCATTAGTAATGTGGCATTTGCTTGCCCTTCCAGATTTTTCTTTCATCAGTCGCAATGTATGTCAAAATTATACTCAAGTCTGATCAGTTTCCTTATGCCCCTGGGATATGCCTATCCAACCACCTAACCTTATGTTCTTCCTCTAGCTAATGTCTGATGATTTTGATTGACTCAGCTTTGAGGTCTTGTCTTTCTGTTACTCTTCCACAATTTTCCAAGTATAGCTTAGATGTCTCTGACATAAACTTCTGTTGGAACTTATCCTGCTAACTTATACCCTCACAAAATATCATCATTATTTATTCTATATCTAAATGCATTATGATCCTTGTGATTGAAGCATGTCTTCTTTGTTCAACTTTGCATTCTTTGCACTGAGCACAGAACTTGGAACATGCAGGCTATTCAAAATGTACTATTGAATGTTGAAGGAAAGACACCTTTTTAGAATTGGAGTTTCTAAATTTTATTTCTAAGAATTCATTTTGCATTGTTATCATCAGACAAACCTAAATATTGAGGTTAAAAAAGTAAAGCAGACAAATAAAAGATTTCAGCTTTTGAGTGGTGGAGGGTTTAATGTAAATAAGTCCTTAGCAAACATTCTGAGTCAATTTGGACACAAAGACAATGAATTCCCACCAGTAGCACCAAATGTGGAGTGTACCATAGTCCATGAGGCACTGAACACCTAAAGCAAAGAACCTGGATCAACTTTTAAAAATTGTGGTCTATAATTAATAACCACATAAAAATTCTAACTCCCACATTTCTTAAGGAATATTGTTAGTTTATGCAAGTGTTTGGTGCGCATAAATATAGAGTGGATTGTACAATTTGGGAATTCTTGTGGGGACTGTGAAAGCCAGTATGGCTCTTCCTGAAATCAATCACAAGAGTTAGCGACTATAGATCTCACAGAAATCAATTCCACAGACAAGTGCCTTAAGTTCTACAGATACAGAAACAGGCCATTTTGTGTAGGTATGTAGGATGATCACTCTGTAACTTTAAGCCAACCATTTTAACAATATATACTAATAGATACACCATTACTTACAGGCTATTCAAATATGTACTATTGGAATTGGTTTTGGCTAGTAAACTGCATTTTCTTTAGTTTAAACATATTACTTTGGCCTCTGACTTCCTAGAATTCATAATACGATTATACAATTTCAAATTTCTTCACAATACTATTGAAATTTTATTTTCAGATAAACTTGGAGAGCAAATGGGCACTTAAGTTTGTATGCTCCCCTCTATATGGATCTCTATCTTTATGTGTGTGTGTTTGTGTATGTGTGTGTGAGGTTTGTGTTTTGGTGACATTCGGCTTTTGTTGGGTTTGAAACACAGAAGTCATTTTGCTTTTTTTTATATGAGCTTTCCGTACTTCACTTCCTTTGATTGATTTATTCTCAGTGGCCTGATGGGATTGCTTTCTCTCTCTTCTCCACTCACTTGATCCTCTGTCTATTTTTAGTGGGCCCCTGGTTATTTTTCCCTTTGGTATTTCTCTGCTGTTATTCCTTTAGATGTCTTTCCTCACACTGTTCCTCCACACTCTGTGAATATAGGAAAATGCACTTCTCCTGCTAACGAGCCCCTTGTCTCCTTGCGAGTTCTGGCTCTTACTTTCTTTTCTTCCTTATTTCATGTTTATTCCTTGCTCGCCTGTTTCTTACTCCTTTTTTTTTTTTTTGAAATTCCCCTACTCTTTGAAATTTCCTATTTTTTCCCTCCTGTCCCATTGGATTCCTTTTATCTTTGTGACAGTGAGGCAGGGGTCACGTAGAAAGATTCTGAGATGCAGACCCAGAGATTGCTAGGCTTCAACATGGCTTGTTCCTTGCTACCTGTGTAGACTTGGGCAAATAATTGGCACTCTCCAAGGCTCAGTTTCTTTCTCAGTGAAGCAGATAATAATAATCACCTTTTGAGATTGTTGCCAGAATTAGAGATAATGAAAGCAAAGTGCTAGCCTGGTGGCTGGCACTGTACATCAGAGGGCCCTTCTTGTCGTTTTCATCCTTATTACTGCCCCAGTAGGGTTACTGCATTCACTAGTGTAGACTTAATAATTTTGTTGATTCATTTTTTCTTCCAATTTATGTACCCTTGAAGCTGTATAGCTGCACCTGTTTCAGTTTTCATTTGACATATTTTGGAGCAGTTTGTATGGAAAAAGTTTTATTCTTTGGAATAATCTTTGGGTCACATTTAATCATTTTTTTCATAAATAACCACTAATATATACTTCTCCTTTATTTAAAAAAACTATGTCTGATTATCTTTATCATTTTGGGTGGTATTTTGGGCTATTGTGAATCATGAATCTGTCCTTAAATTTACTTATACCCTTAGATTAACAGTCCTTTATGAAATAGTGTATTATATTTTAATATCACATTTTAAACTAGAAGCAAATATGCCAACATTTCTTGGAACCATGATGACATTATTTCCTAATATTCAAAATCAATTCCTAATATTCACCATGACTGTCTGTATACATTATTAGGGCATTCATGTTGTTGGACGACTGATTTCTTATTTTGAGTAATATGAAAACAAAAATACCTACAATAAATTTCAGAGAACAGTCCATCAAGTAAAGATATTTGTGACAGAATGATTGATTTATAACACTAAATACAACAAACAAAACTGCTGTCGTTTTAGCTTCCTCTTACTAAAAAGAATGTCTAAAACTTGTTGGATTTTTTGGGTATCAAAGATAGTAAGTGCCCTATACGGACATGTTCCTTGGTCCTTCAGATGAACTAACTCATAAACAGTGTCCTTTGAATGAAGCTCAAACCAGTAGACTGTAGGGAAGGCATTTCTCAAGCCCTGACACTCTCTACTATTGGACACAAACCCTGAATGGCCTCTTGAAAACATGTGTACTCTGACTGGCTTACCTTTAAAAATGGGCATCCTCAAATTGGAGATGATCCTTGGGGTTTTGAATTCAACGTGTTCCTTTAAAGTTATTTTGCATCATGTGTACTTATTTGTATAATAAGCAAGCCTATATATTAGTCAACTCAGGTTGCCAATAACAACAACAAAAATTAAAAATACAAAAAATATAGACTGAATGGCTTGAACAATAGAAATTAATTTTCTAATTGGTCTGAAAACTGGAATTTCAATATCAAAAATCACCATAGTCAGGTTTTGGTAAAGACTCTCTTCAGGTTATAGCTGGCCATTATTCCATTGTGTCCTTATGTGGTAATGGTGGCAGACAGAAAACAGGAGAGAGGGGAGAAAGAGGGAGAGAGAAATAGAGAGAGACAGAGAGGGAAGGAGAGAAGGAGGGAGCGAGGAACTGTGTTCTCTGGTGCCTTTTTTTACTAGCATTGATCTTATCCTGAGGATGATCCCACACTATTGAACTCATAACTAACTATTTCACGAAGACCCCATCTCTAAACACCATCACATTAGTATAATTACAGGTTTGGTTTCAGCAGAACACTCTTGGGAGGTGGCAGAATCTTTGGGAGGTGAGGTTCAGTAGGAGAATGTTAAGCCATTGTGAATCCCTTGAAAGGGATTTTGGGAAGCCATCTCTCTCTGATTCTACTTTAAGATGCAATCACCTGCTTATTCCTGTGTGTGCTCCCATGGTGATGAGCCATTATCTCATGCCCTTTACCTACCAACTATAGCCAACCACTATCATGGGAAATTTTAAAAAGAAAATTACTATTATTCTTTATTAAGACCCAGGATGAGATACCCATTCAACATTTCTTGTAAAAGAAAGTTTAGTTTCTGTTCTTGAATCCAAGGGGCTCTCTGATCTAGGCCTAGGATAGTTTGCCAGCAATTTACAAATGCAGAACCTTTTATTGGAATATCCCGAACTCCCTTTCTCTCTTTCTCTCCCCCCCCCACATATATTTTTAAAGGCATGGCTTTCATTGTTTCTTTGCCTTTCTACAGTTTATTCTCTTCCTTCCAAGATATGCTCAGAAATGTTTTGTAGTATTTATATACCACTATCCTTCTAGTTTGAACTTATGGAAAATATCGACCCATTCATAATTATAGTCTTGATTTAAAGCCTAGAAACTTATATTTTATTAAATCAATCAAATAAGCATGTTTTTGACTTGTGGCTCTGGAAAATGATTTCACTATAATTTTGTTTAAGTGTTATTAAGCAAAACTGTTATTTTTCTCTATGTATGTTCAGTTGGTAAGGATGTTTATGCTAGAATTCTTAACTTATCTTAGGCACTGAAATTCTAGATGTACATGTAATTGTTTTATGCCTTTAATTCTTATGTTTCATTATTACTTGAAAAGAGCAGCCATTGAGCCAAAGCTAAGATCCATAATGTAGGACAACTGGGTTTTAGAGAGTTCCACTCCCCATGTTGCTCCTGGGCTTCTGGCCTCACAGAAGATAATGCAGAAATCTTACTTCATGTAGAAGGAATCATGAAGTCATGGCAAGGGAGGAGTTGGAAACCCAAATCTTTCTTCTGAATTAGAAGGCAATTAATAATTCGTAGATACAACAACAACAAAAAAGAACTGGATCTAAGCATTTTATTAGTTTTCTCTTATTAATTTTATTATTGTTCCCTCTATTTAAGCATGGATATTTTTAATGAATGTATTCTGTGGTACTGTGGTCCTAACAAACATTGGAAACTTTATTCACATACACACGCACACACACAAAAAAAAACACATCATATATTAATTTAAAAAAATTTAAGTGATGTTAATTCCAGCTGGTTCTTCCTATATTCTGCCCTGAAATAGAACTGTACTTCTTGACAGTGGAAGAGCAAATACAAGACATGGGCTCTTGACACTGAAGGATTGCAATTTAATTTGTGGCATTTCCAAGGTTTTTTTCCAGAGTATTTTTTAACTTACTTTTCCCAAACACACTAACTTTAACAAATATTCTTTCAGAAGTGACAGGTATTGAGATCACTCTAGGTAATTCTCTGGATCTTTCTATTACAGTTCCCAGGTAACAGATTTGAAACCTACTGCCCACACATGTTTCTGCTATAGCAACATCTATATTAATGATAAAATATAAGAATTTGTATTTGAAAATGCTGCACTTGAAGTATAAAAGTAATAGGATCGTTTTTATCATCTTTGTAGGATATAAAACAAAATGCTTTCATAAAAATAGATGATATTTAAGCAAATAATTGGGAATAAACATCATTCCTTTCTTTTTTTTTTTAAGAAAAATAGTCCTTCAGAGATTTTGTGAGAAATTATTGCCTCTAGGAGTTGTTAACTGTTTGCAAATATTTTAACTTAAGCATTTGCGTTAGAGGATGCTATTATTTTAATTAATGTTGCATATAAAAATATTTTAATAGCAATTTATTCTGAATATATTAAGGCTAAACAGGCATAATATTTGATTTACAAATATGTATTAAATACCTGATGAATTAAAAACTTTTATAATGAAAATATAAAGTTTTGTAAGTGAATTTTAAATATAAATTTGATGTAAAATCTGGTACTGTTTTGTTACATTGTGCATCACAGAAGAATTCTGAATATTACTTGACTGTTCTGCATGGTCTAGGTAACACTATGGCCCTCATACATAATTTTCAGAGGCCAATGATTTTTGTCTATCTTTATTCACTGCTATAAGTCTACAGGGTCTAGAAATAGAGTATGATATATAGTAGACACATAAAAATTTTTGTTGAAAGAATAAATATACCATCATCTCTTGACTACTAGGTCAATAGACATACAAATTTGAGTATAAATCCTGTATTTCAATATGATTCCTTTTGCTCTTTATTTAATATATGGTCAGCCACTGAGGAAATGGGAGTTACTTCATTTAAATTTAAAAAGAGTAAGAATAAAATGACATTTAGAAGAATGCTTTTCTAGGAGACAATACAATGAGGATGAGGATATTTATACAGCCTTAATTTTTTTTTGTTAATTTGGGGATTAAAATTGTTGTAGTTGCTATATTTTTAATTTTTTTCTTCCCAATGTTCCAAAACAATGAAATGGAATAAATAAATAAATATTCAGGTACTGTTCTGGATTGGCTGAGTGGAGTGTGGAAATCCAACCTGAGAAGCAAACTTGAAGATACCTTGGCCAATATCTATTCTACTTATTTTCTTGCCCTGTGTATTTTCTCCTCTACCTACCCCAATAAAAAACCACCACCTTCACACACACCCCAAAATGTATATAGACTTTACTTTATACTGGACTCCTTTAGAACTATCTTCTAGTTTTTTAATCTGTAAAATTGTTGTTAAGATTAAACTTATATAGCTGTCAGAAATGCCTCTCTTTTGACATGTCTAAAAATCTTTCAGAAAATTTGTTAATCAGTTCCTAATTTGGCAAAGATGACTTAGAATGTCAGTAATTGGGATGTAAAAAAAAGAAAGAAACATAAATTTGGAAGCTTAATTGATGCTTCATACCTTTAAAGGTGACTTCCCTTGATACTGCTGACCATGTTTAAAGGTGAAGCCTGAACACAGAATGAAGGGTCTCATCTCCTTCTGACAATGAAATGAACATTCAGCAGAATCTTTTGTTATCTCTTGCTGCTTGTAATCTGACCATCTGTGACTAAGCATTGTCTCTTTAGCCTGACAAGTATTAAAATACCCTGAGGAACCCTGTTTTGTTGCAATCTGGCAAAACAATGATTAGAATAATGACAGTTTGTAGCAGGCAATGTATGTGCAAAGCCTCTTAACTCTGTAGTGCTCTGTACACGTGAGCTGTTTTTATTACCCATAACTGAAGTTTTCATGACTTACTATTTTCTCTGCTGGGCGAGAAAGTCTTTATTTAACCCAGGCTTCCTTTTGCATTGGCTGAGAATGTATGTCTCATGGACATTAACTGTGACAGTTTTCTGAAAAGCTTCTTCTTGTTTGTAATATCTTTGGGGAGGTTTTCTTAAGATTACCAATCTAGTTTCAGAAGGTGGCTTTTTAGCTGGTAAATGAATTATTTGTGAAGGAAGGTCATTGTGCGATGTATTATTGAAAACACTGAAGATGATGCAGTTTGCTGACTTTTTCAGAAAATAGTGATTTCTGCATATTTTAATATTAATTGAACCTAGAGATTGTAGTGGAAAGAGTTAAGAAACAGAAAGAAAATAATCTGAGTCTAATAAGGAAATGCTAGAAGGCATGCTCATTAGTACCCACTGGAACTTTAACCCTCAAGAGTACAGAAACTTTTCTCTGTGTCAACACTAATTCACATATTCCTGCCTCCCTTACAAATGGATAGAGAAACCAAATCCGTCCTTTGTCCTCCTCCTTTCACTTGGTATCTCTTTGTGTGTTTTGGCACACATATGTCCTGTGTTCTCAGAGGTAGTCACTTAGTATTTGAGTATATAAAATGACATTTTTAGATTCAAATTATCAGCATGTGACAAATTAGCAGTTGAAATTTTCCTACTCATTTCCTCAGTCCCTATTCATCATATTTTTTCCTGCAATTCTCTGCTCCTTATATAGCTACTAATGAGAAGTGCTTCCCCCAACAGGAAGTAGAATAGGCAAATGGGAAGAAATCCTGCTCTGTGATGGTCTCCCATTGACATACCCTCAAATAGCTTAGCTCAGAATCTCTGCTCTCTGGTCAGTAGTGGAATGAACATTAGCTTATGTGATAAATGGAAGAGCTAAACTAAATTTCTGTAGACAAATAGATGACTAATCCATATAAAACTCATACTTAATATGATCTATTAATATGATCTACTTTTATCTAACTTTTATGCTAACTTTAAGGAGTCACATGCACATCCTTATTCTTTCCTGGAATTGTCCTATATCTTCTGACATTATAACCTCACTGAAATGTTAGGTGTGCATGATTTGTTAGAAGGTAGAGTAAATAGATGAGTAAGTCAAGACTTGTGTCTGAGATAATTGTCCCTCAAATATGTGCTTTAAAAGATACATAGTTTTGTAAATTCACCTTACAGGTCTGTAAATATTGCATTTGTTTTCTAAGAGCCTACTATGTGTTTTGAAGACACAACATACAAATAGTAGACCTTTGCCTACTTTCAAATGGTGGTTATCTGGTAATTTTTGTAAGAGGCCATATTTTTATAATTGCACAATATTCTGCAGTTAGTAGAAACTCAAGTTTTCAGTCAAAATCAAAGCCATCAAGGATCTTGTCTCCTACCCTATGATTCCACCATTATTAATAATGGCTGCTGTATACCAGGAATCACATGGATAGTTCTGGCATAGACAAAGATGCAGAGCAGGAGTACTCTGGTTCATTGGCCAAACTTAAATATATGGCTCAGTTTTTATAATATCTAATAACACATGTGGCTACACTTCTATCTTCCACATGTCAGAATTATTCATGAAGGAAGGTCACTGTGCAATATATTATTGTTCTGTTTGCTATTTGAGATGCAGCAACTCATTTGGAAAGTAGCCATTCGTCATTTAGCAGAATTACTCAGGGAAAGTTTGAAGAAAAGATTCTGAAGAATACCCTGCATATCATAATCTCATTTTTAAAAAAAAGTAAAACATTTGTGGCACAAAAAGAAAGACGATTCTGTAATGTCAGGAGTGTTTATCTCAGTTAAACCTAGATGGAGGATCTGCAGGCACTCTGGAACATCCTGTCCCTAAAGAAAGGTGGGGCAGAAGTCTCACTCTGTCTTTAGGCAGGCATTGCTCCAACTGTCATCTAGGAATAGAAGTAAATTCAAACCTAGGAGAGTTTTATATTCTTAAGAACCAGGGAACAAGGCTCATTAATGTGCTTACAAGACCTAAAAAGGAGCCAACGACATGTGCCTTATTTCCCCACTGATAAATCCATCAGATTTTTGTTCAGGCAAACAATTGCCAAAATCCTTTTTTCTATTTCTGAATCTTAGTTCCTCATCAGTGATAAAAGAATAACTGTTGGAAACTTTTCCCTTAAATATTTATCCTGTCAATTATAATCATCAGGGGTTTAAAAATTCCTTGGCTTCCATATTGCTTTTTAGTATGATGTACTTCCACACTATTCTATTTCTGTGCAAATCCATATAATTTAAGAACAAAGATTTCTGAAGCTAGAATAAAATTCAAAATCACTTCTTCAAGGCTTGTTGTCATGAGGCTGGCAGGATAATACTATACTCATTTCAGGGAAGATATCCTAAATCCAAAATGGCTTTTATACTCTGTTTATGGGAGAAAAGTGCAAATGAGTGTTGAGAAGAATTGATACAACTCAGTCTTGGAAGTCAGATCAGCAATGAGCTGGTTGCTGGATTTTCAGGCATGAGTGGCATATATGGATATTTTACAGTCACCTTTCTAAAAATGATGTGAGCAAGGGTTCATAAATGAGGTGTCAGAGACAAACTGGTACTATGTGTTGCATGAATCACAAATGATTGAGTGAAACCCTTACTGATTGAGTGATGGAATGAATGAATGAATGAATGGAGAATGAATGGAGACTCTAACCAGCAATACAGTTCAACTGAGGACACTCATTCAAGCATGAAACCATTGCTGAGAGTTAATGCAACCAGGTGCCGATAAACAGGAATGAATTAGGAACCAAGTTACTCAGACCCCATATTTGTCTTTTCTCATGAACATTTTAATACTCCTAATCAGAAAAGTGACACAGACATACCCCTAGTTCTAATTCTGGTACCAGTTCAAATAAATGATTGCCTATGCTATTCCTAGGTTCCATGATGGATATAGGAAAAGAATAGACTAGTCAAATTCCTAATGCAAAAAAAAAATGTGAAATAATCATTTTGTCTGAAAACAGAATCCAACGATATTAAAAGGTGGTACAGTGGTGAAAAGCGTTGAAAATCCAATGTTGATTGATTCTGCTGGAGAGTTCTTAATTAAGGATGACTGGACCAGAGGTTGGGATTTTGTCCTTTCAGAAGAAATGATTAGAAAAAGAAGTAGGTCAGATCAGCGCTTGACTTGACTTTTAGTCACTTGACTTAGAGTTTTTGCTCAGATGATTGGTGATATTTATCCACTTAAATTTAAGAATGAGACACCATAAATATTATTGGAAGTTTTGCAACTATGGATGAGTTTTGTCAACTATCTGGTTCCATTATGGGGTGTTGGAAAAAAAAATCTGTTAGTATTTGTAAGTTATTCTTTAATATCTTCTCCATAGCTAAATCCCCTAAATTCTGACCACAGCACAGAAACCAATATTTTATAATTTTCAAAGTCTATGGAATAGAGGATTATATGCTTTCTAGCAAATATAGTCACTGTACCTCTGTACCGCCTTTTTTGTTTGTTTGTTTGTTTGTTTGTTTGTTTTGTTTTTTTGAGTCTTGGACCTCTGGCAAGGTATCTGTGTTTTCTGATACTGCTAAGTCCAGAGTGTGTATGCTTTAACTTCTTCACAATAAACTCTATTTTCTGGAGGTTTATAAAACTTGATCTGGGAGACTAATTGCTCGATATAAAGGTTTGCAATCTATCCTGTCTGCCTTTCTCCTGTTATTTTGTACCTTATTAAACTTTTTGTGCCATTTTACTGAGGTTTTTATGAGTAAGAGAAGGAAATCATGGATGTTCAATCCATCATCATCATTAACCAGAATTCATTACTCAGGCCCAGGTTAGGGACAGGAGTAACTCCATCGCAGTTGACAATTTTGAACTCTTTTTTGTTGTATGTATTCTGCTAAATATTCTACAGTGCATGGCACAGACCTCTTTGCCCAAGAAGAGAATAATTTAGCCCAAAATTTCTATTGTGTTACAGTTAAGAAAGGCTGTCCTAATGGGAATTCAAAAGGCTGTCTGTAAGGGAAATTAAAAGATGTTAAAGATTTAAAGGATTTGTACATGAAGAACAAGTCAGATGCTAAAGGGTATAGTAAACCTTGGAAGTTTTTGTGCAAAAAAATAGAAAAAACTCCATTTTGAGCATTTGTTTTAAATATCTTAGTAAAATTTAGACTGACATTTGTGTTCAGTTAAAAATTTTAAGGCAAGAAGTTAATAGAAATATCCACATATATTAAATAGGAAAATGAATCTACCACAGTGCTTCTCAACTCCTTATGGACATTAGAGTCAAGTGCAAAACTTTGAAAAATAAATAGTGTTGCCTATATACTACACAAACAAATTGAATCAGCATCTCTTGGGGACATATCCTAATAGCATTGTTTCTAGAAAAGTCCCCAAATGATTCTAATGTGCAGTCAGGTTTTTGAATCACTGATCTAGAGCAAATATCCAAGTCCTTTTCACATCCACCTAATGGTTAATTACTGTTTATTTGATGCATTGTGTTCTCCTTTCTGACCTTTCTTACATCATGAGAAAAATTAAACTATTGTGTGTGCATTGTGATATTGGCATATGGCTCCTTTCTCTTTTGTTAAATAAAAAACAAAGCTATTTCTTTTTAATCTGTCCTTCTTTGTAATGTTTTCTTTTCACTTTCATTAGAAAGTAAAGTTGTGGTCATTTTAAGCAGTAGTCTTTTTTTTTTTAACTTTATATATCTGTGGTGATTTATTTCCTGTCCTTTTAATAATGCTTACATAATGCCTGCTTAGCAGTGGGTCATCAATCTTAATTTCTTTGACCTTCTATTTGGTTTCCCTCAAAGTGACCATATTCCTTCCTTGCATAGATATTACCTGATTTTTGCCACTACAAATATTGATAACATGAAAATAACTTTTTAGAGTAAGTTAAAATAATTAATACATTTTCTGTCTTTAATAAGATTTTGGAAATCCTGAGTTCTATGTCTGTATTTTTTTAAATATAATCATTAATATGATACATAAAGTTGTAATTATTAATATCAGTTTAATTAAGACTAGAGAATAAATAAGAGAAAAATTCAAATTTATAATAATATATAAAAATTTTAAATGACACAATTGCCACATAATATTTGAAAGTAACAATGTCAATAATAGCTAGATGAGATTTATTAAAAACTTAATATGCATATGGCATATAACATGAATTAATTGATGTAATCTAAATTAATCTGTTTAACATAACCTATCCATGTATTAGGTACCATCTGAAGAATGAGGATACAAAGGCATAGAAAGGAATATATTGCCTGAATAAATAAAACTGATGTGCAAGGCACAAGAATTTTATCTCAAGAGACAATATTTTTCATCACTTTCTACTAACTTGGATTTTATAAATGTGCAAATTCATAGAGCAAAGTTACTGAAAAATAGAAAGTCAAAAGTATATACATTTTTTGTAAAAATATTCCATATTTTATATTTTCTTTTATTATTTTATAATTTTTGGTTGGAAAATAATTAACATGATTGATTTAGATATATTTACAACTGTATAACATCTGTTTGTTTAAAAACAAGTATGTAGTGAAATTAATATTTGAATATATCTTCCTGTACATATTTATTTTGATGGATTTTCAACTGCAAATGATAAAAATGTACAGATATGGACCATTTATATTGTTTTATTTGTCTTTAAGACTGCCAAATAACTCTAATGTCAACTGATATATAGTTATTAAGAATCATGTAACTATGAAATGTTCACAATTAAATTTACAATAAAATTTCATTCTAAAATTCCAATATTCTTGGTTTTTTTTCCTCATTTGACAAGCTACTGTAGTGGAAATTGGACTTATCCAAGATTCAGTGTAAGATCAACATTTCCTAGATCTATGGCGTTTAGCAAGTTGCTTAATGTCTCTGAGTTTAAACTAGAATAACAACTTAACTCATTGCTGTGCAGATGAAGACTGATTTAGAGTAGGAAAAAGCTCCTTCTAGACTCCCCAAGGTTATATCTATTCCTGTACAAGGCCCTCAAGTCCACCATAACCACCAGCTGAGTTATATTTCTAGAACAAAAAGGCCTATAGATTCTATTATTCTTCTTTTAACTCTATTCTGCCAAAATTCTTTTTTTATTAGTTGCTCAAGACAATACAAATGATCTTGACAAATCATACATTTTATTCAAATAGGGTATGAATTCTCATTTTTCCACGTGTACAGATTGCAGTATTACATTGGTTATATAGCCATGTATATACATACAACGATACTAGTATCTGTTGTATTCTGCCAACATTCTTGACAAGGAGGATGCAAAATGCCCAATTTTAAAGGTTCCAAAAGATGGTCTCAAAACTTGGGAAGAATTGTTCTAATGGATATGAAGGTGACATTGGGGTGTCTAAAGAAGCAAATGATATAGATGCCTTCTTGGCAGTTTCTCTATCTCCATTCCTTCTAGTAAGTAAACAACATAATGCCTTCTAAAAGGAACCATATCATCCTACTCAATTTTGTAACACTTCCTTCTTAAGTTGGGAGTGTTTAGCTTTACCCCTTAGTGATGTGTTTCTCTTTACCATAAACTCCTCAACACCTATGCTCTGAAGTCTTTATAGATTATCTTTTGAGGAGCACAGCACTTTATTTTTCTCAACAACCTTCCAAGGGCATTAAATATTGCATAACCACCAAGAAACCAATCTAAAAGAATTCTTTCAAAAAGGAATAAAAATGAGATTGAAACCTGTGGGGTCTAAATTCTTTCCTTTATATGATAACAATAAACCATTTATAGACTCAAGGTATTGCACCTGGCTAATTTCAAGATTTCATATACATAAAATTGGCAAATAGTTTCCCTGGCTTTAGACTCCATGTGATATTCAGACACAAGTAGTTGAAATTATACTATCAAACCTCTCCAGATAGAAGGACACCTTAGGAAACCGCATGTCTTAGGCCAATTATGCTGTTATAACAAAATGCCTAGACTTGGTAATTTATAAACAATTGAAATTTACATTTTTACAGTATTAAAGAAGGAGAAGGCCAAGATTAAGTCTCCATCAAGTGTAATGTCTTTGGGAATTCCATTCGTTATAGTTAGTACTCTGTAGGTATCCTAATGAGACATTAGGGATGGAAGGACAAAAGGAAGTAGATATTCATTCAAGCTCTTTTATAACATCATGAACTCATTTATGAAGTTAGAGCCACCTAAAGATACTTCCAGTGTTTTACTTAGATCATTTAACTCAAGAGATTATTATGGCCTGTGCACATTTGTTAAGCTATCCAAACTCTTTAAACAAAAATTTTTGCTCCTTCTAATAAATCTCATAGTAATGATACAAGAAGATTTTTATTAAGTTGATAGTTTATTCTGAAATTCATGTTTTTGCAATTTAATAATCATATTATTGTTGCATTTATTGTAGTAAAACACATTGAAGTTAGCATTTTAGAAAGCAAAAAACTCAGCTATTTTCTAAAAAGATGAAGTACTATGAAGTTATCGTATTGAGGACTGGATTATACACTAGGTATTTAATGTATTTGGTTAATCAGTAATTTGGTTAAACAATATTTGCAAAGTTTAGATTATTGCAGATAGCTTTAAAATTATAAAGTATTATTTAAAATATGTCAGATTCAGATCAAATTAATCGAGAAGTGCTGAATTGCAATGTAGTTTTTATTGAGACATTGTTTTTTATATCTCTATGCAGGATGTTATAATTTGATATATATGCACAATAATCAAATCAAGGTAATAAGTATTTCTAGCTTTTCAAATATTAGCCATATATTATGGGAATGCATAGTCATGTTAAAGTTTGTAATCAATAGCACCACCACCAATTTAATAAATAGTGGTATATGGCAATTCCAAATCAACCAGAATGTATCTTAAGGAATTTCTTAGTTTCAGCTTTACACAATCCTAGATTTTTAACCATCTTAATCATCTAGATTTTATCTATTATTTATGTTTAGAGCTTTGAAATTCAAATTGACATTTAGTTGAGTGTTTTATAAGTTTTTGAAATAATATGTCTATAACATTTTCAGTCAATTCTCAAAGCTTAAGTCTTCCAGTTTTATCAATGGACCAAAATCCCAAAATAATACTTTTTTATCTGTGAAATAACCACTTTATTGCAATATTTGTACTTATTTTGTAACTTCTAGTTTGACTAAATCTTCTCCATTTCTTTATCTGAAGCATTTTTTTTTTTTTTTTGGCAATTGAGAAATACTCAGCAGGACCAGATTTTCTACAGACCAAGCTGATGTCTAGGGGGCTAGGGAGTTATATTCTTTTTTGGTTTCATCTTCTTTTTACTTTCAGATTAGGGATCTAACTCAGGGTGCTTTACCAATGAGTTACATCCTTAGCTCTTTGTTTATTATTTATTCATTATTTACTTATTTATGTACCAAGGATTGAACCTAGGGGCACTTAATCATCAAGCCACATCCTGAGCCCCCCACTCTTTATTTCATTTTTTAATTTGAGACAGGATCTCCTTAACTTGCTGAGGCTTGTTTTGAACTTGGGATCATTGTGCCTGAAGTTCCCAAATCACTGAGATAATAGGAGTACACCCTTGCTCATAACAAATGGGGTTGCATTCTTAAGAAAATGACTACAAATTGTGGTATGGACAAGACATAAATGTTTGTTCTACAGAAAGTAAGATTTTTGATTTGTGATACTCCTGAAGTCCCTTAAACTTGAGTGAGCATATTGGTGAAAGTTTGGAGAGCACACCTTTTCTACTTACTGTCATTTTCTTTTTATAGTGAACATTATTTTTATTTTGTGTGAGTACTGAATGTTGTTTCCAGAAATCTTGGCATTTGAATATTAAAGACTGAAAGACAAAGAACAAATCATTGAAAACTCATATGTTTGCTCTTTCAAATTTTTATCATCTTATTGAAAAACAAAATCTATAAGTTAAGAATCAGAATAGTATCTAAGAGTTCAATATGGAGCATTAGGAATTACTTAGAAAGTAAAATGTTGCTTAGTGTTATCAAAATAAATCAGGAAGGAGGAAAAGAGGAGATAAAATATACTGAAGAGTGCTTTAGTTTAAAAAATTTTTAATATAATGAAAACATAAAGCTAATTATTACACCATGGAATGTTTGTTACAAAGCATTCTTTTTTTGTTTAAACACTTTTGATTGGTATGTGGACTCAAAAAGTTAAATATTAAATATAAAGACTTCCTTTTGGAAGAGATAGTAATGAAAGTTTATGAATGCAGACTAGAGAATGGGTAGAGGGAGATATGGGAGATACTGAAATTCAGAAGGCCAAGTGCCATACTTTAATTGATATAAGTATTTTGTTTGAAACTTCTTTTTTGTGAATCTGCCAGAGAGTATCTATTGTATTTGGTTACATGAATTTTATTTCTATGACAATTATTAATAATCAACAGAATGTATTAACTCATGTTTATGTTTTATTAGGGCATTATAACTATGAATAATATCAGAGTTCATTTTCACAATCATACAAGCATGGATTATAATTTGCTCCACTTCAGTCCCCTTTCCCTTCTCTTCCTCCTCCCCTGTTACACTTCCTTCATTCTATCCATCCTTCCTCTATTTATGTAAAGTTTTTATTTTTTTAATCATATCTTTATAGGTATACATAAAGGTGAAATTCACTGTGGTTTATTCATGTATGCACATAATACAAGTTAGTCAATTTCATTCTACTTTTTCTCTCTTCCTGTTCCTCTTCCCTTTGCCTGCTCCATTGATCTCCCTTCTATTTTTGTCTCTGCTTTTTTGGTCTAGTGTCAGCATATGAAAGAAAACATTGGACTTTGACTTTCTGAGTCTGACTTATTTCATAATATTCTCCAGTTCCACCAATTTACTAGCAAACATCATAATTTCATTCTTATTTATGGCTGAGTAAAACTTCATTGTGGATATATACCACATTTTATTTTATCCATTCATCTGTTGACTGTTTTCATCCATTGGACTGTTTTCATCATTTGGCTATTGTGAATTATGTTGCTAAAAACACTGATATGCCTGTATCACAAAACAACCCAATTATAAATGGACAAAAGGACTAAACATGCTCCTCTCAAAACAAGAAACACATATGACTAACAAATATATAAAAAAAAATGTTCAAAAACCTTAGCAAAAGGAAATGCATATCAAGGCAACAATGAGATTTTATCTTACTCCAGTTCAAATGGAAATCATTAAGGATACAAATAATAATAACTGTTGGTGAGTATGTGGGGAAAAAACAACACTCATACAATATTGGTGGGACTGCAATTAGTACAGCAACTTTGGAAAACAATATGGAGAGTGCACAAAAGACTAGGAATAGAACTACCTACCATATGACCCAGTTATTTTTACTAAGTATTTTTTTCCAAAAGAACTAAAATTAGTAACGTATTTTTTAGCATACTTCTGCTTTTGATTAAATTTTATATGAAGATGGATGGTCACCGGCTCACTAGCTTTATTTTTTTATTATATATATTTATTTTTGGGTAGGTTCCATGGATTGAAATCAGGGGCACTCAACTACTGAGCCACATCCCAGCCTTATTTTGTATTTTACTCAGAAATAAGGTCTCACTGAGTTGCTTATTACCTCCCGTTTGCTGTAGCTGGCTTTGAACTTGCAATCCTCCTGCCTCAGCCTCCCAAGCAGCTGGGATTACAGCTGTGTGCCTCCACATCCAGCTCACTAGCTTTATTTTTCCCAAGACTTTTGCTTTAATGTGTACAACTTAAGTCAGCCTCCACTTATTTCTCCTGTCTTTACCCTCTTAGGATTTTTTTAAAATACTTTTTTAGTTGTAGATTGACACAATATCTTTATTTATTTATTTTTATGAGGTGCTAAGGATCTATCCCAGTGCCTCACGAATGCAAGACAAATGCTTTAGCACTGAGCTACAACCCCAACCCTACTCTTAGGATTTTATAACAACATTTTATTCTGGATTACTTATGTTTTAAACTTAAAAAAAGAAAAGAAGTTTTCTATCAGTTATACAGCAGTTAAATCATCCCTATCTGAATTCCAGCTTTCTGCACTTAAGGAACTGTCAGTGGATATATTCTTTCAAGCCTCATTTCTAATATGGCTGTCACAACACTAAAATTAAATTTAAAATTTGTGCTTTTCTTATATTTATCATTGTGTATAAATATTCGAGTTCTTTATCTTGAATTGTCATGACTTCATAACTATTGCTATGCTTGCACTATTATTCTTTCCCCTAAAATATTTAAAAGAAGAACACGTTATAAAAATCTCATCTCACAAAATGGTTGTGAGCTAGAAGAACCAAAAATATTGAGATGTGGACAGAGTTAATTAGCTTTAGAACCCTAGTAAACCTCCTTATGTGAGTGCACTAATTGTAAATACAAGCCTGCTTCAATCCACTCTCTCATTTGAGAGCAATCATAACAAGTACAATCTGCCAAAGGGGAGAGAGAAGGCCACTTGGAGCAGTTGGTTTGTAGGACAAGCTGCTCAGTGTGTCATTGTGTTCTGGCTCTTTGTTTCAAGAAACTATGTTTGATTTGACAATGAGCTCTTATGTTTTTTTTAAAATATTGTTTACATGGGAGTTAAACATCAAATAAACAATAGGCATTGATGTTAAGAAATTTAGAGCTGATTTCCTTTACCTCTTTCTTTCATCTAGAAGAGGATTATACTCTATTGTTCATATTTGCATTCAAATTACTTGCATATGTTGTGATTAAAGTTTTTGAAGTTTACTGATTACCAATATGAATAAAACAAGTTATCATTTTTAATCTATATAAGCTGCACAGAGAGATAATATGTGTATAAAATGCTTCTAGGCATTGATGATATATACTAAAATTATGGGATATATTTTTCTATTATTAAGGGCTCTCTGGCCAGGTGTCAAGGCAGGGTATATACATAATAATAACAACTAACATTTTTGGTGTACATTATAATTCAGGTAGCTGCTAATTCAAATACTTTTCTTTCTTTTTTAAAGGATGCAGTAAACTTTAAAATTCAATGGCTATACCTGGTTCCAAAACAGGTGCTGATATTGTTATGAGAGTGGAAACTATAATGTTAGTCAAAGTGGTAGGACATTGAATAAAAGGCTAAGATTATTATCACTATCTTTATTGATAAGTAGGTAGCAATAAATAGAGGATAAAAATAGAGAAGCTACATGGAGATCCATTTTGTAAAAAAAAAAAAAAAAAAAAAAAAAAACATTATAACAGTTGCTGCAGGACAGGCCCTTTTCAGATAACAGAGGTTGATAAAGATATAAAAAAAGTGTCCATTTGAAGAGGTGGGACTAAAACTCAAATGCCAGTTTGAGTAAGAGAGTAATCAGTCATTATAAGCTTGTGCTAGAATGAAAGTGGAAGTTCAAAGTCAAGGCTATGATTAGAGAAGGGATTTTAGAGAATATCTGGGTCATACTGAGTTAAGAATAAATAAAGGAGAAAATGAATGATAGACTTGAAAACAGCATGAGAAATTGGTTATTAAAAGAAAGGAAAGAAGAGGTAGTCAGAAGGATCAGTGGAATCAACTAAATCAATCATCAAAAAATAATGGTTATTGCTCAATTGCTAAGTATACAACATTATTTTTTATTAGCACTGCCTTATAGAGCATTCCATGATAATGGAAATGTTCTGTATTTACAGTCAGTAGCTGTTTGTGCTTACTGAGTACTGAAATTATGGCTAGGTGCAACTAAGGAACTGATGTTAAATTTCATTTGATATTAAAGTGTATACCCACATGTGATTCATATCTGCTCTTTTGAATAGCAGATCTAGATATTACCAATATAAACAGGAGAAGAAAAAAATGTTGAATTAGTCATATTTTGGGCACTATAAAAATATGTAAGATAATCAACTTATAAAGAGAAAATATTTATTTTGGTTCACAGTTTTAGGGGTTCCGATACATTTTCAATTGACCTGTTCCTTTGGGTCTGTTGGAGCACACAATGGCAAGCATATGTGGAAGAGTAAAATCACTCATATCATGGCCAGGAACAAAAGCAAGAGGAAGAGAACAACTGACACAGTCCCATTATTATTGTTTAGATAGGAGGTGTCCCCCAGAAGCTCATGTGAGAGCAAATGAAAGATTTATACGTGAGACAATTGGTTTATGACAACCTTAACCTAACCAGTGCATTAATGGATGGGTTATTGAATGGATTAACTGGGTGGGAATCCTAGGTATATAGGGTGTGGGTGGAGAAGGTGGGGCTCTGGGGCCATGGATTTAGGGTTTATATTTTGTCCCTAGTGGGTGAAGTCTCTCTCTGCTTCCAGATTGCCCTGTTCTGAGCTGCATTACTCCTCTCAAACTTTCTATTATGGTGTTTCACCTTACTTCAGACTCAGAGCAACAGAATCAGTGCTCTATGGACTGCAACCTCTGAAACCTTAAGCTGCAGATAAATTTTTTCTTCTCTAAAATTGTTCTTATAGAGTCTTTGTTCAAAACAGCAATAAACACCCTTTCAAAGGTATGTCCCCAGTGATCTGAGGATGACCCCCAAGATCCTAACTCTTAATGTTTCCACTGCTGATATTTATTTATTTATTTATTTATTTGTTTATTTATTTTTTAGTTCAGGTAATTGAATCCATGGACTTTACCATTGAGTTACATCCCTAGTTATTTTTATTTAATTTACTTATTTATTTTATAAATTTTGAGGCAGGTCTTGATAAATTGCTTAGGCCTTGCTAAATTGCTGATGCTGGCCTTGAACTTGCAATTATCTTGCCTCACACTCCTGAGCTGCTGGGATTACAGGTGTGCCCCACTATGTCTGGCTGTTCCACCCCATTTCAATAGCACCAAGCTGGGGACCTAGCCTTTAATATACAGGTCTTTGGTGGACACTATCAAAACAACAACAATCATCATCTTTTGAAATTGAAAATTAATACAGAGTAAAATCCTTAAGTATTTTCTTAAAGAGAGAGAGAGAAAGAGAAAGAATTTTTTAATATTAATTTTTTAGTTTTCGGTGGATACGACATCTTTGTTTGTATGTGGTACTGAGGATCAAACCCGGGCCACACTCATGGCAGACAAGCACTCTACCACTTGAGCCACATACCCAGCCCTCAATCCTTAAGTCTTAAAAGTCTAATTTGTTAAGTTTTAAGAACTGAATAATCCCATAAAACTACCACCCAAAAGTAGACACAGAAATTTTTATCAATCCAAAATATTTTTATGTCCCATCAAATTTATCCTCTTCCTAAGTCTGAGAGCAGACAATTTTTAGCTTTTTAAAAATAGATTCATGTAATATTTTCTCATTGCTGTCTGGATTCTTTCATAAAACATAAAGCATTTAATGTTCATTTACATTTATATACAAATAAATATAGTTATACATATGAACAGAATGATATAGTTTATTGTTTTATTGCTGAGTAATTTTCTGTCATATAAATAGATGATAATTTGTTTATATGCTTTCCTATTCATGAACATATTTGTTTGGGACTTGTATTATATTCATAAACAGTTTGGGATTTGTATTGTATTCATTGTTGATTATCCAGAGGGAGAAATGTATCAGCCATGACTTTCTATTCAAGTTGTGGGCTACCCAGAATGCACAGGCTCATGTGATTAAATTATCTAGGGGAAGGTTTGATTTTAGATGTAGCTTCCTACACATGCACACACATAATCATTGAGATCCAATTTAACTCTATCTTCTTCCTCCCTCCCTCATAGTCTAGCTTCTTGGTGGCAAAATGACTTGCAGCAACTTAAGCTTCCTATCTTTATAAGCATAATTTCATCAGATAATATAAAATAATATATAACATAATAATATTCATAAGTAATACAAATCCAATTCTATAGGGATTAGATAATTTTCTTATGAACACCAAAGATATCTCCAAAATATTAAAATAATCCAAATTTCATGAACATATTGTAGTGGAAAGTTTGATTGCCATTAATGTATTGTTTTTGAAGGACAATCTGAAGAAGAGACAAGCATAGTAGAATATTTATATTCTAATGGTTACTATTCTGGACTTTGGACAAGGGCAGATTTGAAGGTCCAAATATATAATATTGTCCAAGTTATTCAGTTCCTCTATTTCTTTATATATAAAATTAGAATACTTTATAGAGCTCAAAATATTGATAAATGGTAAGGATTAAATGAAACAAGGTATGTAAATTACTTACCAAAAAGACTGACATAAAATCTTAATAAATATTAATAATTATTTTTATCATTAAACATACTTTATGAAGTTCTTTTATGCATGTGGAATTTAATATTGTGGAGATTTCTTATTCTGTATTTGAGGGACTCATAATGTCTGGTGTTAACTAACTTTTCTAAGTTTATATACCAGTAATTTGCAGAACTAGCATTGGAATCATTCCTTTTTTTTCTTTTCTAATACAACAATATGTAAGCATTTTTGCAAGTCCTGGCCTATTTGTATCCTAGCTTCCTCCTTTTTCTCTGAGACACAAAAAGAATTTTACTTACAAATGGCCAAGTCAAATTACCTTCTTTGAGAGATCCCATTGCCTCAGTGAAATCAATTCATGGAACATAGTGTTGGTAATACGGAAACAGTTCAGAATTAGGAAAATAATCAGAGTACTTGACTGCTTCCATGTCTGCCCTTGTGTCATCTGCTTCCCCTTTATCCTCCTCCATGCCCCCACCATTAATGCTCCCATTAACTCCTAGTTACTCATATGAACTCTACCTATTAGAGATTTTATCTTCTGCTCCCTTATCAACTTATCTAAGATTCTTCAATGAAACCAGGCAGGTGTTTCTGACTTGTACATATCAGTAACTACTAGTCACATTGGGATTACTGAAAGGATTTTCAACCCTGTATCGGGTTATCTATACTAGCATTTCCTTATCTCAACGCCACCTTCTCCATTTCACCTCCACTTACAGATAAAGCAGAGTATATGTTTCTGTGTCAATGCACTTTTACAGCTAATTGTCAAAAGTGAATGTCAAGGAGAATTGAAGGTAAAAATAGACTAAAGAGGAGAAATATAAAAGAGTAATTGCCATGATTCAAATGCACTGAACCCACTTTCTGCTGTTCCATGAGGCTATCACATTTGATATGTGGCTTTTATTCTACTGGGAAATGCTTTATACTGAAAGAAATAGAAAACAGTGTAGAAGATTTGTATTGATACTTAGCAATAATTTCCCTCTTGGTGGCAATAGCCTCTTTTCTTCCAAAGTGCCCTGATGGTGGTTTCCTAAAAGGGAGGTAAGTACACCCTCCTACCAAGCTGAGAAGAAGAAAAATATGTGAAAGAACTTGAGCAGACAACACATTCCTTGAAATGTGAAAGGGTGTAGGGACAGGGAACATGGGCATGCGGGAATTAGTTCAAGAGAAAATAAAGAGAAATAAGGTGATAACAGATGAGTTTGAAGAAAATCAGGGAAAAGAAGAAGGTCATGGCAGAAAGCAAAGAGAAAGGCAGAGAGCCAAAAGGAACATTTGACAGAAAAGGACAAACCAGCATGTAGAACCTAGAAAAACAAGACCTATTCATGATAGTAACAAGGATAGTAGTGATACTTGCAGTGGAAATCTGTTTGGTACTTCAGTGTGCCCTATGACATTAACTAAAGGAGCAATCAATCAAGACCAAATGTGTTAAGTAAATCCATTGGCATAGACCTGACTTCCCAGATTAGCAAACTTTCAGAATTATTTGGATAAGAGGAAATGAAAATTTGGGCTTATATTTTTAACCTTTACCTAAGAGTATCTGTAAGTAGTTTATGCATTCAGTTTAACTGGTTATCACATCTGGCAATAATGTTGCACATACCATGCTGATTGAACTGTTTTTAGATCAACCTTTGACTTTGAGGTATGAATTTGAAAATCTTAACCCAGAAAACTGAAAATTGAAACGTTTGAATTGGGCTATATTGTCCCAATATTTTTTATTACACTTTCATGTTTTATTGATGCAGTTGGAAAAATCCTTATCTTAATTTCTAACCAGCCTATCATTACTATACTATGGAAGACCACTAGGCTGATTGTGTCCTGGAAAGAAAATCTGCTTGTTTTTACAGTAAAATGATACAGTTTGGAGACACTGTCCAGAAGACAGAGTTTAGAGCAGTGTGGGAAGCATCACGGGAGAAATATTGTTCCCAGGTTTCTGCTCATTTAAAAAAAAAGTTTCATTCTGTTTAAAAATGTTTAGCATGGGCTGGGGATGTGGCTCAAGCAGTAGCTCCCTCATCTGGCATGCGTGCGGCCCGGATTTGATCCTCAGTACCACATACAAACAACAATGTTGTGTCCGCCGAAAACTAGGGAATAAATATTTTTAAAAAATTCTCTCTCTCTCTCTCTCTCTCTCTCTCTCTCTCTCTCTCTCTCTCTCTCTCTCTTTAAAAAAGACGTTTAGCACATGTATTAGGTATATGTGTATGTTTGGTAATAAATACTGTTTTCAGTATTACTATTTACATTAAGCATATTCTACTATACTTTGAGTATTTAGTATTACTGATAAAATGTGGTCTCAATAGTGTCTACCATTTTCTGCTGAGTTTTTCTAGAAAAAAATTGCAAGTCATGTCTCTCTGACTGTGCTATTGTTTATATATTAGGTGTCCTCCAAAAGCTCCTGTGTGAGACAATGCAAGAAGGTTTATGCATGAAATGATTGTATTAAGAGATTTAACCCAATCAGTAAATTAATCCCTGATAGAAATGAACTGAGTGGTAACTGAAGGCAGGTAGGGTGTATCTGGAGGACAGAGCTCATTGAGGGCATGCCTTTGGGTTTATACTTTGCATCTGGTAAGTGGAACCTCTCTTTCTGGGTTCTTCTTTGTGGACATGTCCATCACATTGTTCCATCATGAAGTTCTGCCTTACGTACAGTCCTGAGCAATGTAACTGGCTCCTTTTGGACTGAGACATCTGAAACTGTTCCCAAGCAAGTATTGATAAGTTGTACTAAAACATTTCCCATGGTTTCCCCTCATTAAACCATCATTCACTGAATGGTAAAAGGAGTGTCCAACGAAAAATATTGAAAGATTGAATCTCTAGAGAAAGAATAGACCATCAAAAATGACAGAGTGTACATAGTAACAAAAGACTGTGATCTATTTCATTCTAAAATTTAAAATACCAATGCAGTGTGAAGTATTAAGTATTAGTTTAATCCTATGTCAACAAGTAGGGAAATATAGGAAAGACCTTTTAAACGTAAGGTGAGTTTCATGTTAGGATGTAAGGAATTATTGTAAATCACTTAATTTGAAGATTTGCCTGAATTATGAGGTAAAATTCAATATTGGGAAACTTGAGTGTAATCTTATTAAAGGTATAATGGCAGAGTTCAAGGAATGATGGTCATGAATTCTACCCAGCAGACTGTGTTCTTTTAGAAGGAAGTATAGCCAAAGCAAGAATGTTTTGTGTCCATGGAGGAAAGATACTTTATAAACTACAGAAAATACAATAACAAAGAGTCATTTGAAGGACTTTAAAAAATGAAAGACTTGTATACTGTTTATATTTTTATTTTATTTTAAAAAATAAGTTTTTTATCATCTGTTTTATTTTCAAGTACAGATTTTTCCTCTATAAATTATAGACTTCAAAAGAAATCTCAAATTCCTGATCAAGATTTTTTTCCAAGAGTTTTCCCTGTTTTTCTTAAAAACTACAAAAAATAAAATGAAATAAAAAAAGGAATGCTGTTCTAAATAAGAAATAAAAGACTTAAATAACAATATCATAGTTCTTTTATAAAACTTAATTTTTCTCAAGTAGTTTTAATAAAAATATAACCTCTTCTACCTTTTACTTACAGGAGAGATTGTAAAAATGTGTGCAATTTCTAATACTTTACAATTGACACATTGTATATCTTGAGTGAACTGCCTACAATAAGCCACCTCATTTTGAGTTTTATGATTTTCATGTAGAGAGTTTTTTTTTTCTGAAGACACCATGGTATAACTATTTGACATAACACACAATATATATATATATATATATATATATATATATATATATATATATACAATATTTAATAGAAATACATGTCTTTATTTGGTAGAACTGTACCACTTTCTTATATCACAGGTTTATTGTGTGAGTCAAATGTACATTCAAAAGCCAAGGGGAGAAAATTAGTATCTGCTTTTAAGTCTGAAAATATATATTTAAAAGTCATAGCCATGACATATTGATTATATTTGGTGGAACTATTACTCAAAGTCGGGGTAAACTTAAGGACTAAAACATGTTTGGAGATCACTTTGGATTATCAACTTCTAAAAATTAATGAGTGATTGTAACCGGAGAACTGAGTGTACACACAGAATTTTTCTGTTAACTGTGAAAATGGCAGTGATGGGTATGAAGAGGAATATGGTTCACCTGGAAATTTAGTAATAAGATCAACCCCTACTCCATGCCCCACCCAACATGTTGGGAGAGCTGAACTATAGTAGGATAGATTTTTGAAAATATGTTGTCAAAACTGAATTTAAAAATCCCTTCTATATGCATAAATGCCCTAGTCAGTTGAAGTCAGAAAGGCAGAAATCAGCGAGCAGCAACTGAACAATAGTTATAAGGACTAGACAGGAGAATTACCATTGAGCTTAATTCCATGTTACCAATGTATAGTCCATTTAAGAGTCTGAAGTGAGAATTATTGTCACCGTTGCTGATGGTTTTGTTAATACCATAAACATTGTGTGGAAAGACAAAGGATTAGAAAGAAATGCAATGTGCTCTTTTTTCTTTGTCTATATTTTCACTGGCTAGTAAATGATTATTTAGTTTATCTTATTCAACTTCATATCAGGGTACATACAATTATGTGTTACAATGTAGAGGTAAATTACAAGTTTGGAAATAAATGAATGACTCTCTTGGAATTAGAGTATAAAGAAGGACACGGAATATTTAGAGTATATCATAGGCACTTTACAAACGTGTACAATTATAGCAATTCAGCTCAATGTAGCCTAATGTGATAAAGCCATTTGCAGAGGACAAGTGAAAAATATACAGTGATTCTTTTTTGAGTCAAGAACTTTTTTTTTGATAATCTCAAAGAATGAACATCTATGTCCCCAAAACACTCATGAACAGTTACTCAATCCTTCACCCATATTCAATCTTGGGTAATTAAGGACTATCAGAAGTTTGTATTGGATTTCATGATGGCTTAATTTTTATTTTCTAATATAGGGTAATCAGACTAATTCAGTCTGTCTTTTATACTCTTGTGTTTCTGGGTAACTGATATCCAGATTTTCTAGAGAAATTTCTTTTCTTTAAGTTGATATATTATACAAATTTATTGTATCTATTAAAGGCCATCTGAGTAAGATCTAGATGCATGTTTGATGGAATAATGAGATTGTAATCTAGAAAAATTCACATGTCAAAAAATCATCAAAATTGTTATATAGTATGTGGATTTAGGTGTCAACAATATTTATTATTTATAAAATACCATATCTGTCTTCCCTAATTCTGTGAGCATATAATACCCAAGAGTGAAAATTTAAATCTATGGTCCCTAAAATATTACAACTGTTTAATATTGTAAGAATTATAATGAATGCTCATAAGAATCATTGAAGTAGTAATTCATGTGTTTTTTTATACCAGAAGTGAATTTCCAAGCATAGTCACGGGTGCATGTATGTTCATATTGTGGCTTTAGTTTTGAAAATAAGCACACCCTATTTTTTCCAGTATCCTGAGAGGTACTTTATGATAATGCTATTTTTCACTAAAACATTTAGTATATGTTTTTAGAGCTATAAATCCACAGTTATTACACATACATGTGCCAACCTATTAAATTTTGCTATTAACATAATTTTCCCATTTGATGTTCTTAGTCAATGAAAGTTCATGAATGAAATTGTTCTGTATGTTTATTACAAGAATTATGTCTTCCACCATATCATTAATTCTCAGATGTGAAGCCCTAGATATAGCTACTATAAACTGAATAAAATATGGGGTTCTTGCTGGTTAGTTCATTGTGGCTTCACTTTAATCAGTCTTTTCTAGTTTGTTAAAAAATTTTTCATAATAATGCCTGAAAAATTGTGAATAAGTTTTGGAGTATCAAAATAGAGAACTCTCCTCCACAATGATTCTAGAAAATTTAAGGAATATATAGCACACACAGATCTTGGTAATTAAAGATTAAATATCACATGCATGCATGTAATATTTAATATACCTGGGAAAGTTTTTTAATTATTATAAAACTGTAACTGGAGGCAATTCTGGTCTAAGATCTATTATTACTCTGTTATTACTCAGGAGATTCAAGGGAATGGAAGGAGTAGCCACCAATTTGGAATCTGAGAGCTTAGCACTGATTGACTAAGAGTGCCTTCACTAGAGATGTATCACCTCTCCTCTGCTTCTGGGAAAAATGTGGAATTCAAGTACCAAAGTAGTTTTTAATGTGAATGCTTTCCTCTGTGTGTTTTGTTCAAAATTTTTGCTTTACATAAAAAACTATAAAATAGTGCTTTACATTTAAATAGCATAAGAGGTAAATTTGGAGTAAATTCAGAAGTGAGCATAATAATATCTGTTAAATAACCACACAGTAAAGAAAACACCAGGCTGTCATCAGCAGAATATACTGCCTGCAAAGGAAAGGTGCAGATAAGTAATGGAAGGGAAACACTTCTTGATAGAGGATAAGTTGACTCTGATCACAAAGGATGGGCAGGGTTTTCCCCAAAAGAACGTAAAATAAAAACTTATGGATGGAGGAAGAAACATTGAGTTGAGCTGGCAATGGTGTGCCTAGCAGACCTATGGGGAATATAACTAGGAGAGCCATAATTACTGGGTGATGAGAGTAGAAAAGCAGACTGTGATCAAACCAAGTAGGAACATAAATACCAAGAAACAAAGTCTGGAGTTTATCCTTATAGGTAATGATTCTTGAGAGATCCATCAGCATAGTGAGTAGTGACAAGAACAATTGAACATAAGAATTTGAGAGAACACTTTAACATAATAAATGTATCAGCTGTATCATTTACCATAATGGATAGAATAATATGATTTATTTTAGTGCTAACAGGAACACAGGAGGCCAGTGTTATAATGAAAATGATTTGGTTAATAAATTAACTTGTAAACGTACTGGGCAAGATATCTAATGCTATGTCAGGTCCCAGGCTTCCTCTACTGCCAGTACTCCAGGAGTAAAATATAATAACAGAACATGCCAAGAACGAAGCAATTCAAGTGTCATTAAACTCAAGGGACAAGAAGATCACTTATCTTTCACTTACCCAGGAATATATCCTTCCATTTTTTCTCAGGAAAATCTAAAAGTCTGTTAATGAATTTATACTGAAAAATGAATACATTATGCATATATTCAGCATGATTCAGGTCCCCACATCATAAAGAAAAAGAAATCGTACTCGTGTTGATTGGTCTCTTAAGCGGTATATGGGGGAAACACCCCTCTCCTAATCACTGAATTAAGTGGAATTTGCTAGCATTGGTTTAATCAATACCCTGTAATTAAATCAGGCATGAAATCAAGTTTTGATTATATATTATTTTCTCTATTACTAACAAATTGGCAAATCATTGGAAACACCCCTACATATGAGAGAGTCTGGCAAAGAATTTGCAAAGCAAATAGTTTATTTAGTAAAAAAGAGAAATACAATTAGATCTCACCATATTTTCAGAGCTCTTCAGCCTTCATTTTTGAGCTATCCTGGAAAGCTTAGATTCCCAACATCTTGTACCTGGTCTTATGCTACTGTGAAGGGGTGTAGCCTAAATATAGATAGGGAAAACTACTTGTTTTTGCTGTCTCCTCTAAAAAGTCTTAAAAACATGGAGACAGCTTTAAAAACAAAATACAAAGACTTTCTAGTTTTCTATCAATATTCCTAATTAATCATTCCATTAAAGGGGTTATACAAAGCAAAAAGTAAACTTTATTCTAAAATATTTGCTTTCCTCTAGGTAAAAATATAATTAAGGCTATGACAATGCCAATTTCTTTACTTACATTTTCACACTAAACTATTTTTGTTGTTATTGTTTTTGCCATTTTTAGTACCAAGGATTGAACTTGGGAGTACTTAACCACTGAACCACATCTCCAGCCTTTTTTTTTTTTTTTTTTTTTATTTTGAGAGAGGGTCTCACTGAGTTGTTTAGGCCCTTGCTAAGTTGCTGAGGCTGCCCTCCACCTTGCAATTCTCCTGCCTCAGCTTTCCAAGTCTCTGGATATACAGATGTGCGCCACCTTACCCAGCTACATTTTCACATTAAATTCTAACAACCCTCATAGTGAAGGTATGTTCCATTGCATAGATAAGAAAAAATGACTTCAATATCTTTCATCATACAACTTACTAAATAGTAAATGTGAAACTGAGATGAGGTCAATTACATACAACTATTTTTTCATATTTCCATTTTAAAAAATCATGTTTAAATTTCAAGGTATATACCTTTTTCCAATTCAGGATATTAGCAAGCAAGAAACCAGTGATGGGAAAATGTACCCTTGCAGGCCAATGGAGGCCTAATAAGAGAAATATTTTCAAACCAGGAAATGACATTAAGATTTGTATTAGTTCTCAAGACATTCACAGATTGCCTGTTGAATGTGCATCAACTCAACAATGTACAACTGCAGTTGTTCAGCATATCTAATTACAGTCGTGTGCCATATAATGATATATAGGTCAACTCTGGGTTGTTTTCATGATGGAGATTCTCTAGGACTATAATGGCACTGAAATATTAATATCACTCATTTTGAAATTTTTATTAGCATCTAGTGATGAACTTTTGAAAATTGATGAACATCTTGGAATTGTGGAGCAGTGCCTTCACATATTGGCCCACTGACAGATCTTTGGGTGAAATAGTACACTTGGATCTATCTTCTTTTCATCTGGCACACTTTCTGTTGATAAAAGAGAGAACTCTGCAAGCCATGCATAGTCTTATACCAACACTTCAGTTACATTCTTTCTTTCTGTCACATGCAGCTAGGACTGCTGAACTACAGTCCTCTTCTATATATAGAAAGTCTCCTGAAGTATATCATGACATCAAATTCAAAGTCATTTTCAAGAAGATGTAAGTGTCTTCACGGTAGCAATATTAATAAACAAGCTACTCTTGCAGAGATGATAGTATTTTATTTAAAAAATAAAAAGCAACCAATTCACATATTTGAATATGGTGCATATCTCCCTCTCTCTGCAAAACTTTCAAAAGACTCTGCAGGATCCTTTGCTTCATGGACTCTGCACTAGTAGGCCTATATACTCCTACTGTGGCAAACATATGTCTCTAATGTTCACATAAAGTTTAAGTCTTTGTCAGGCATCAATTGCAGCAAATGTCTGGTTTTCTGTATTTGATTATACCTTTTGTTCATGATTTTCCTCAAAGACTTTAAATCTGAGGCTCTTAAGGACTAACAAAGGAAAGGACAAGTGGGAAGTGAGATGTGCACGTGCCTCACATTCTCAGAATCTGACTAGAAAACCAACACATGGCTCATAGTATCAGGGATCACTGGGTTTTTTATCCTTTGAACATACTCCAATATATTTGGAGTAAATTAACCCTCTGTTTGGTTACTTAACAGAAACACATTACACATTACAAACTTTACTTTTTTTGTAGACAAGTATTGAGATTTTTCTTTATCTCAGCACAAACTGTGCACAGTATAATGAGCATATGCATAAATTCTTAGGGTTTGGCTGTAGCACCCTACTGGATCTTTATGTAACATCAATATAAAGTGGCTCATGATATTAAGTGGCTAAAAGCTCCGTTTTCAAAAAGACAAGATTCCTGTTGCTATTGCTTACACATCCATTTAAATCATACACTCTTCTAACAGGCTAATTGTTTTGTATCCATTTTATTTTAGACCTTGATTTCTAGAAAATAAAACCCGAGGCAAAGAGTATTGTTACTCCTTGCCTGAGAAGGTAAAGTTCCAGAGCAAGAATGAGAGAAAATGGAGGTATAGTGGAAAAGGATGGAGAGAAAGTCAAACTCATTAGTAACTGGGACAGTAAAGCTGAGAGTTGAGCAGGCATGACAAATCTTCAATGTAGGACAGATACCAGCAACATAGTATAGTCAAGGGGACTTAGGAAAAGGAGAGTTTTGTTTTGCTTTGTTTTGTTTTGGTCCAACTGTTGGTAGGGCTGTTTCTCAATGGTAAATGTTTCCACATGGGAGAAAAAAAATATCTTCTGACATTTTGTTTACCCTTTCTTCATATTTTTCAAAAGTCACATCACAAGCCCTTTGATGGAAAATTTATTCTTTTAGGAAGGGTGGTCAAAATCAAGAAGTAAGGTGATATGGCATGTTGTTATGAGCATATAGAGATGGCCAAACCAGAATTGGTCTAACTTCTGTGGATAGAAAACTGATTTTTTAAGACTAAAATTTTGCACTTCAAAGTTTCACAGTGATGCTGGAGATAAATAAAAGTATATAAAAAGTATATTATCTCACTAAACAGAAGAAACCTGAGGATATTATTGGAATATAGAAGAGAAACAGTCACATAATGTTTAATGGTATCAGAAGATTCCTTTAGGAGATTGTAGTTTATAGTCTCAAAGATAAAGTAAACAGGAGGATGAAGTAGATACACTCATTAAAGATATGACTTCAAATTGTTCAAACAATTGAAAGAATGTTAGTTTATGGTGTCTCGAGATCAGCAACATGATTAAATTGAGGGAATGTTAAGATTGAGGTTGAAAAACAAAAAAGAGTATATGTGTGTATGAGAAAAGAAGGGAGGAACAAGAGAGAAAAGGAGGAAGAGGAACAGGGTAAAAGGAGAAGAAGTGGGGGAAAGAAAGAAGAGGGGGAGGGAAAGAGAAGAAGAAAGGGAAATGAGAAGAAGAAGAGAGCAAATTTCATTGCAGAGGTATAATTGAAGGTCAAGTAGTTTCTTTGACCTTCAGCAGTCACCTCCTTCCTGACCATTTCAAGCCCTTGTCTTCCACACTATTGCAACAACTGTGCCTTATGCACAATGTTTTCAGCATATTTGCTAACTGAGTTGTATGCAAGAATTTGTCAATAAAGTGAATCGATTCTATCAGGAGTTGAGTTTTAAGTTCAATGTGTCATTGTCTATACGTTCACGAGGTATAGATATATGTCTATATTTCTTAAGTGTAAATAGAATACCTACCCACAGTATATAAATGTTAGAGTAGCCTGACTTGAGCAGTCCATAATAAGCAGAAAAGCATTTAATTTCTTTCTCAATGATGATGCTGATTTTTATTTAGGGTTCAGAAATCAAACTGGTACTGATGCTGAAATTTCTGCATACTTATCAGTGACATCTGACAAATTAACTTTTGGGATATACTAAGGACATACATTTCAGACAAATGAAATAACTTCAATTATACTTTAATTAGTATTAAGGCTTTATTAAAATCATGATAATTCACAGTAATGGACTAAAATCTGGTACAAACACTGAGCTTCAAGAAATTTTATAATATATTAACTTTTATTGATAATTATTTTTTCTGACCTTTTCCAGGATCATTCACCATTTCATTCAGAAGTGATATGAAAAATGCAATTTTAATTAATAAATGAATTTGCAAAACCCACTCATTGTTTTGTATGGAAATGTTGCTCTGGAAAAATATTTTTTTAGAATATAAAAGACAGTAAATGAAGTTAAATTATCTGTAATTTTTTAATAAAGCAGCAAATTTCATTATGCATAGTCTTATCTGCGTTATCATTTTGTTTAATAATGTTCAATTTATATCCCAGTTATATGTATATATTCTCTTAGACAGTTTCAGCACAACTATCATGGCAGAGATTTTACATTGTCTTTGATGTTTAGTCTGTGAAATAATTTGTTTTTATACAATTAAGGTTATTGATTTAGGCCTTTATAAATTTGTTGAAAACTTAGTGAGTTCATGTCACCCTCTTTGAAATACTTCAGCAGATTAATGATAAACAAAAGACAAAATTCATAGATAAATGAAAGGCATGAGCTTTGATAACTAGATAATCCTGACCTAAAATAGTGTGGGTACTCCAAAGACTCCTCTCCATGTGTTCTTTCCATTCACTTGGCACTCATCCTGTCTTACTGGTGTTCTTTCAGTAACTCAAAGTCTCAGTATACTTCCCATTTCAAGCAAGTACTACTTGCATTTCTTCCAATACTTTCACTCCCATTCTTTCCTTGGTATCATTCCTCAGCTATGTTTTTACTGTGCTACTTATTCAGAAAATAATTAAGAGCTAACACTTCATGCCAGACATCTTCATTGTCCTACTAATATAGCAGGAAATGCAGAAGAAAAAAAGATCCAGGCCTTAGAGCTTATATTCCAATGTGATAGAAGTAATAAATCAAATACAAGGTTAATAAATATAATGCCAAGAAGTGAAAAGTATAGAGAAAAATTAAATAGCAAGTTAGAAAATAGAGTGAAAAGCAGGTGCAGTTTTAAATGACTGTTTAAAGAAGGTTTCTTGGGTTACACTTCTTAGGTAATACTTGAGCAAAAATCTAAATCACAGAGGTGAGTCATGGCAATATCTAGAATAAAATAGTCAAAAAAGAGAAAAATATGGCAAAAGCTTTGATGGAAGAGCCAGCATTTCTGTTTTCAAAGAGGAGTAAGTACAGTATAGCTCTGGCCCTGTGAGGAAGGGACAGAGCCCAAAATGGTGTAAATAAAGGCAAGTGAGACCACATTTTGTAGGTTTTATTGTCCAGGTGTGATATTTTGTCCTTTATTATAAATACAATTAAAATCTATTGCATATTTCGAATAAAGAAATAGATTTGTCTGAATTTACTTCAAGAAGAATAAATCTAGCTATTCAACAATAGATTCTAGAAAATGTAGTAGTTGTATTTTGCCAGGAAACAATTAACCCCAGACTCTCAACACAGTGGAGGGCGAAAAAAGATTATGATGTTGACATGGCATATAAAAGGTGGTTATCATAAGAAATCATGAAATCAAAGCCATTAAGGACATGTATTAACATGAAGGGAGTTGATATGATAGTCCCTGCTGCTCTCTCTGTTCTATTTTTTTTAAAGTAGTATTAGAGTGTTTCCTCTAGGAAGAGGGGAGTTGGAGATGAAAGAGAAGGAAAATTTTAGCGGAAGCTTGAATGTGGTGACATTATTGGTAATGTCTAGGATATAGATATAGGAGTTGGTGGGTAAGAAAAGGCACAGAATGAGATCACGAGAGGTGAGGAAGTGAGGGAACTGAGAGACCAAAGTATACATAAGACAGAAATAGTCATGATGAAAATGAGAGAACAAAAATATGATGTGTTTAGTGAAAAAAGGCCCAATAGAGAGGGCAGTGGATGGCTGCAATGAGCAGACTATTGGAACCATGTTTGACATGTGTTTTAGAGAAGCTGAATTGTCATAGGATTAGGGAAAAGCCCTCATCTAGAAACAACCATAACAAGCAAAGATGGATACACAAGTGATTGTGGTGGGGGTATGTCAGAATCAGGAATCAGACAGAACTCATGATGTTCCCTCCCTTCAACACATAACAGGGCCTCAGTAATTATTTGCATGGAAGACTGATAAAGGATTAAAATGAATTTGGGTGAAAAAGAAGGATCTTGAACTTAATGAAATTAAAATATTTTTAAAATATTAGGTATATTTTTGTTTTTACTGAAGAAAATATTTTGACTAAATTTCTATGTGTGGTAATTGACTCAAAATAGCACCATTTAAAGTATTATTGATAATTTAAGTTATTCAAAGATATGGGTTGTTTTAAAAAGCACTAAGCATAACATTAATGGGCTGGGGATGTGGCTCAAGCAGTAAGTGCGCTTGCTTGGCATGCATGGGCCCTGGGTTCGATCCTCAGTACCAAATAAAAATAAAATAAAATTGTTGAATCCACTGAAGAAACTAAAAAATAAATATTAAAAATTCTCTCTCTCTCTCTCTCTCTCTCTCTCTCTCTCTCTCTCTCTCTCTCCCTCTCTCTCTGTCTCTCTCTCTCTGAATAAAAATAACATTGAATACTAGTTATTTTGAAAATTTATAAAACACTGTATTTTTATCTATTTGGTATATTTAAATGTATCTCCACATTGTCTGTTTTTTTTTCCTTCAAATTTATTTTAAATAATTTCACTTATATTCTAAATATCATGGCATTTTTTGTAATATTCTTATTGATGATGTCTCTTATAAACAGTGAAAAGACTACTATTTCTCTGAAGTAACCATAATTTGTATTTTGTCTCTGACATTTTTATTATGATTTTCATCTACTAAATTTCTCTTACAAGTCTGTAAGTTTTCACACCAAAATTACATTAGTTTATCTTTTGTATTTTTCTAAATATTCTTGAGTTCTCTTAGGAAAATACTATCAATAAAAATTCCTTCATTCCAATTTTTAATAAAATAAAAGAGTAAAATGGATATTATATAAATTATCTGGAGCTTTCAAATATATTAATGATAATCTCCTCTGAAGGACATTTGCTCCTAAGGATAGAATTTTGCTGATATTTATGGAACTTGGTATATGGCTAAAAGAAAAAGTATAAAAATAAATTGAAGAATTATGAACTTGAGTTCTAGAACATTGTAAGACAACCTACAGAGAGAAAAGTGGGCAAAAAGATGTTTGAGAAAGTTATAAGGCAATTATTGAGTTATACTTTAGATAGTTTTTCTTAAAAGGAATGAAAAAAATCATTATGGAGATATTTTATAGATAATAAGAAGCAATTGAAAGTCTAAAAGTTATATATTCCTCTAGCAAAAGTAATAGGTAGAAACAATGTTAAAGATATTTGAGTACCTCTGCCTATTCTTAAATCACAAAAAATCAATTAAGATTTACACCTGTATGGCAAGGTATTCAGAAGATAAATTTAAGTACATTAACACTACAGACTTATTATTTGTCTATTTGAAATATATTGAAAATAAAACATTTTTGTGGGTAATACATAAAATATATTCCAATGCTAAATTTCTAGGAATTTTCATCATTAACAACTATTAATTATCTAGTTTGTGCAGAAAACTGGGCCAGGTTCCTGGGTATACATCTTTATTTTCTTGATTTCATGTTGTATATTGTGATTTGAAATAATCATTTCAACCCTTCTTTAAGGCAAATATTTAAATAATCTTGTTTTTTTACTTCATATAATGTTGAAATATATTATTATTTAATTTATTTTTTATTATGTAAAATAAATTTATCCTGACACTTAAATACAGTGTCACTCATTCTGTTTGGCAGTCTTCATAAAACAATATGCATTCATCAGATAAAAGAGAAGGAAAGAAACAATTTGTAAGCTTTCTAAAAATATGTTCAGAGGTTGTTTTGTGAGCCCAATCAAATAATTAAGGTGATATGTGTGAATCAAGAAACAGGTCAAGATGACTGTGAATGAGCTTACTTAAAACATGCATGTAATATTAGCAGTCTTAATATTACAATATCATACTGGAATGACTCAATTTTTACACATTTCATAATTTGGAGGATAAAAAGAGTCCTATGTATATGTTATGGCAAAGATTGTGTGATACATGAAAAATGATTAGGTTTTCACTGCCCAAATAATGTGATAATGGAATAGAAAAAAAAAGTAACATTATTTGCCACTCAAGAGTTCCTCCTTCCTGTCATTGGTGTGTGAACAAGCATGTGTGTGCCATTGTACATGTCAATGAATGGGAAACATTAATAAAAGCAACAGCAACAAAGAAAGGGTATGTAAAATATGAAAGAGATGAAAGTAGGTCTAAAAATGATGAGTAAGAAATAAAAATATAGTCCAAAAGTGTGAGAAGTTTTTTCTTTTCACATTAGGTAATATTTTAGAAAAATTTTCCTGTCAAGTAAAATGTCTATTTTTAGTACAATAGCACCAGCTGAACACCATTAAGGAATAATAACTATTAAATATAAAAATAGGCAATATTAGCCACTACTAGCCTGAGGAAAATTACATTTCCCCATTTTCTCTCTTGACTTGTGGATCTCATTATATTTGTGTTGAGGGATTATTTTTCTTTGTTTTTGGTTGCTTGTTTTGATGCTGGGTGTTGAACCCAGGGTAATTTATTACAGAGTTTCATCCCAAGCCCTCTTTATTTTTGATTGATTGGTTGATTTTCACACAAGGTCTTGCTAATTTTCTTAGGGGCTTGCTACATTGCTGAAGCTGTCTTGAACTTGTGATCCTCTTGTCTCAGGTACCTGAGCCTTTGGGATCACAGGTGAGCACCACCATGCCCTGCCAGTCTTAGCCCTTTTAATTTTTGAGATAGTTCTTACAAATTTTCCCAGGCTGGCCTTGAACTTTTGATCCCCTCAGCACCAGTCACTGGGATTACTGGTATGCCCTACCATACCCTCCTGTGTTGAGGGTATTTATGTATTATTTTGCTAAATCACAGTGGTAGACATGAACTAAACGTACTAAAACCCATTTCACTCCAATTTATCTTTTTAATTTAACCACTCATAATAAGTGACCTGGTTAATTTGTTCATTTGTTTTATTTCATTTGAACTCTGTGCAGCTTGTTCTTTTTATCTTCTTTCAATAAAACATCTTTAGTAAGTATTTGTTGTGATATTTTTAGAAAGGCATAATTTCTTACTTTAGAGTAAGATAAAGTGTTATTCAGGTGATCATATATCACATCAATAACATTAGGTAGTTAGAGGTAGTGACAGCTTACATTCCACCATTGATAAATTTTGAAAATGCTATTAATTAAAAATTCCCTTATCAACTATACTAGTTCACTAAAAGAATCTTCAGGCATCTATCATATGCCATTGCATTTTTGTAAACAAATACAGCATCCATCCACAGTCACCTATGAATACTGAATGTAGTTCCTTAGGGTTTGGCACAACTTCTTTTAGAAATATTCCAAATCCACATCAGTGTTTCTTCTCATCAATCACCCACTTAACTCAATAATGGCATGTGTAAATGTGCTGACAATGTATTGTCTCCTCAGAATATGGCTTAACATGCTTATATGTGAGTGTTTTTTAACATGATTTACTGTTCAAAAGAAAAAAATGAAAATATTCACTTATACGTACAGAAGGCATGTCATTGTTTATGATATCCTTTACCAAAGAATATATGGACATCTTAACAGACTACTTTGGGACTTATCCTTTTAGACAATTTGCACATATTCAGACCTATTACCCTGAAGTAAGATGGTGAAATGCTTTCAATCATATTGGCTTCTGCATCAGTATACATTTTATTTTAAGACTCTTCATTATGGTAAATATTTAGTGTGCCTCTGCTGCAGTATCACAGACAAAAATTACATTAAACAAATGAACTTTTTTCTATAGAAGACTAGAAAATATATGTACAATAAATTCCATAAAATTTTAGAAATCTTCCAGGTTCCCAAAGTGAATACAATAGTTAGAAAAATAAGCTATTCTGCAATGAAGCACCAGAAAATGAATGTTTTGTCGTTTCCAGATTGAAGAATGGCATTTTATTAGGTCTTATGAAGGACATTAAGAATAATTGAAATTTATACATTTATGAGACATACACGGCAAATATATATTAAGATGTAGACATGAAACATACCAAATTCCTGTAGAAGAAACTACTCAAAATCTGAATAAGACATAGAGTTAATCATATGTCCCAGAATCCAGTTATCATTTAATATAAGTGCACCAACCAAGAGTTTTCAAATACGAATTTTAAGATTTGGAGAAGATAGTGTGACAAGAGTGGAGAAGAACGAAATTGGGGGAGATAAGTAGGATACGTATACTGATCATTACCTGTAAGTATCATCAAGATTGGGTGAAAAAATGTTTGCTGAGATTTCAGGAAGCTTGCAATTTTTTGGAAGCCTGGCAACCCCTTTCAATGAAAGTGATTTTCGTCACTCTCTGCTTGGGGCAACATCAATAGGAAACAAACCACAGAGATAGAATTTGGAACTACTTTATTTTGCCAAGTTTCAAAGAGCCAGCACAAACCATGTTTGATTTAGAGTTCGAACTACATGTATCCATAAAGGAGAAAACAGAGTGAAACCTAAAAATGAAAATGGTTACTGCAAATGAATGGTATAACCTAGAAGAACAAAATTTGGTGAGCCAAGTGGATTTGGTGTACTGATCATTACCTGAAAGTATCATCAAGATTGGGTGAAAAAATATTTGCTGATATTTGATGAAAATCGTAGTTTTTTAAAAGCTTGGCAACCTCTTTCAATGTAAGTGATTTTCGTCAGTCTCTGCTTTGGGCTATATCAATAAGAAACAAACTATAAAGATAGAACTTGGAACTACATTATTGTGCCAAGTTTCAAAGAGCTAGCACAAACCGTGTTTTATTGAGAGTTCCAACTACATATATCCATATAGGAGAAAACAGAGTGAAACCTAAAATTGAAAACGGTTACTGCAAATGAATGGTATAACCTAGAAGAACGAAAATTGGTGAGCCAGGTGGGATTGGTGTACTGATCATTACCTGAAAGTATCATCAAGATTGGGTGAAAAAATGTTCCTGCCTTTTCAGGAAACTCATAGTTTTTTGGAAGCTTTGCAACCCCTTTCAATGAAAGTGATTTTCTTCACTCTCTACTTGTGGCTACATCAATAGGAAACAAACCATAGAGATGGAACTTGGAACTACTTTATTGTGCCAACTTTTAAAGAGCTAGCACAAACCGTGTTTTATTTAGAGTTCCCTAAAAATGAAAACAGTTACTGGAAACGAACGGTTTAACCTAGAAGAAGGTAATTTGGTGAGCCAAGTGGGATTGGTGTACTGATCATTACCTGAAGGTATCATCAAGATTGGGTGAAAAAATATTTGCTTTGATTTCAGGAAACTCGCAGTTTTTTGAAAGCTTGGCAACCCCTTTTAATGAAACTGATTTTCTTCAGTCTCTGCTTCATGCTACATCAATAGGAAACAAACCATAGAAATAGAACTTGGAATTACTTTATTTTGCTAAGTTTCAAAAAGCTAGCACAAACTGTGTTTGATTTAGAGTTCCAACTATATGTATCCATATAGGAGAAAACAGAGTGAAACCTAAAAATGAAAACGGTTACTGCGAACGAACGATTTAACCTAGAAGAACGAAATTTGGTGAGCCAAGTGGGATTGGTGTACTGATCATTACTTGAAAGTATCATCAAGATTGGGTGAAAAAATGTTTGCTGAGTTTTCTGGAAACTCCTAGTTTTTTGGAAGCTTGGTAACCCCTTTCAATAAAAGTGATTTTAGTCTCTTCTTGGGGCTACATCAAAAGGAAACAAACCATAGAGATAGATCTTGGAACTACTTTATTGTGCCAACTTTCAAAGAGCTAGCGCAAACCTTGTTTGATTTAGAGTTCCAAATACATGTATCCATATAGGAGAAAACAGAGTGAAACCAAAAAATGAAAAGGGTTACTGCAAAAGGACGGTTCACATAGAAGAACGTAATGTGGAGAGCCAAGTTTGCTTTGTGTGCTGATCATTATCTGAAACTATCATCAATACTGGCTGAAAAAATGTGTGCTGAGATTTCAGGAACCTCGTAGTTTTTTGGGAGCTTGGCAACCCCTTTCAATGAAAGTTATTTTCGTCAGTCTCTGCTTGGGGATACATCAATAGTAAACAAACCATAGATATATAACTTGGAACTACTCTATTGTGCCAAGTTTCAAAGAGCTAGCACAAAACCTGTTTGATTTAGACTTCAAAATACATGTATCCATATAGGAGAAAACAGAGTGAAACCTAAAATTGAAAACTGTTACTGCAAATTAACGGTTTAACCTAGAAGAACGAAATTTGGTGAGCCAACTGTAATTGGTGTACTTATCATTACTTGAAAGTATCATCAAGATGGGGTGAAAAAATGTTTGCTGAGATTTGTGGAAACTCATAGTTTTTTAGAAGCTCCAAACCTTTTCAATGAAAGTGATTTAAGTCAGTCTCTGCTTGGGGCTACATCAATAAAAATCAAACCATAGAGTTACAACTTGGAACTACTTTATTGTGCCAAGTTTCAAAGAGCTAGCAGAAACCGTGTTCCCTTTAGAGTTTCAACTACATGTATCCATATAGGAGAATACAGATTGAAACCTAAAATTGAAAAAGGTTACAGCAAACGAATTATTTTACCTAGAATAACAAAATTTGGTTAGCCAAGTGGGATTGGTGTACTGATCATTACCTAAAGGTATCATCAAGATTGGGTTAAAAAATGTTTTCTGAGATTGCAGGAAACTCGTAGTTTTTTGGAAGCCTGGAAACCACTTTCAATGAAAGTGATTTTCGTCAGTCTCTGCTTGGGGCTACATCAATAGGAAACAAACCATAGAGATAGAACTTGAAACTACTTTATTGTGCCAAGTTTCAAAGAGATAGTACAAACCTTGTTTGCTTTAGAGTTCCAACTACATGTATCCATATAGGAGAAAACAGAATGAAACCTAAAAATGAAAACGGTTACTGCAAATGAACGGTTTAATTAGAAGAAAGAAATTTGGTGAGCCAAGTGGGATTGGTGTACTGATCATTACCTGAAGGTATCATCAAAATTGGTGAAACAATGTTTGCTGAGATTTCAGGAAACTTGTAGTTTTTTAGAAGCTTGGCAAACCATTTCAATGAAAGTGATTTTTGTCAGTCTTTGCTTGGGGCTACATCATTAGAAAAAAAAACATAGAGACAGAACTTGGAACTACTTTATTGTGACAAGTTTCAAAAAGCTAACACATACCTTGTTTGATGTAGAGTTCCAACTACATGTATCCATATAGGAGAAAACAAAGGAAAACCTATAAATGAAAACAGTTACTGCAAACGTACGGTTTAATTAGAAGAACAAAATTTGGTGTGCCAGGTGGGATTTGTGTACTGATCATTACCTGAAGGTATCGTCAAGATTGGGTTAAAAACTGTTTGCTGAGATTTCAGGAAACTCGTTGTTTTTTAAAAGCTTTGCAACCCCTTTCAATGAAAGTGATTTTCGTCAGTCTCTGCTTAGGGCTACATAAATAGGAAATAAACCATATAGACAGAACTGGGAACTACATTATTGTGCCACGTTTCAAAGAGCTAGCACAAACTGTGTTTGATTTAGAGTTTCAAATACATGTATCCATATATGAGAAAACAGAGTGAAACCTAAAAATGTAAGCGGTTACTGCAAACCAACGGTTTAACCAAGAAGAACGGAATTTTGTGAGGCAAGTGGGATTGGTGTACTTATCATTACCTGAAACTATCATCAAGATTGGGTGAAAAAATGTTTGCTGAGATTTTAGGAATCTCATAGTATTTGGAAGCTTTGCAACCCCTTTCAATGAAAGGTATTTTTCTCAGTCTCTGCTTGAGGCTACATCAATGAGAAACAAACCATATAGAGAAAACTTGGAACTACTTTATTGTGCCATGTTTCAAAGAGCTAGCACAAACCATGTTTCAATTCGAGTTCCAACTACATGTATTCATATAGGAGAAAACAGAGTGAAACCTGAAAATGAAAACAGTTACTGCAAATGAACGGTTTAACCTAGAAGAACGAAATTTGCTGAGCCAAGTGGGATTGGTGTACTGATCATTACCTGAAAGTATCATCAAGATTGGGTGAAAAAATGTTTGCTGAGATTTCAGGAATCTCAAAGGTTTTCAGAAGCTTGACAACACATTTCAATAAAAGTGATTTTTGTCAGTCTCTGCTTGGGGCTACATCAACAGGAAACAAACCATAGAGATAGAACTTGGAACTACTTTATTGTGCCAAGTTTTAAAAAGCTATCACAAACCGTGTTTGATTTCGAGGTCCAACTACATGTATCCATATAGAAGAAAACAGAGTGAAACCTTAAAATGAAAATGGTTACTGCAAACGAACGGTGTAACCTAGAAGAACGGAATTTGGTGAAGCAAATGGGATTGGTGTAATTATGATTACCTGAAAATATCATCAAGATTGGATTAAAAAATGTTTGCTGATATTTCAGGAAACTCGTAGTTTTTTGGAAGCTTGGCAACCACTTTCAATGAAAGAGATTTTCATCAGTTTCTGCTTGGGGCTACATCAATAGGAAACAAACCATAGGGACAGAACTTGGAACTACTTTATTGTGTCTAGTTTCAAAGAGCTAGCACAAACCGTGTTTGATTTCGAGTTCCAACTACATGTATCCATGTAGCAGAAAACAGAGTGAAACCTAAAAATGTAAACGGTTACTGCAAACGAACGGTTTAACCTAGAAGAACGAAATTTGGTGAGCCAAGAGGGATTGGTGTACTGATCATTACCTAAAAGTATCATCAAGATTGGGTGAAAAAATGTTTGCTGAGATTTTAGAAATCTCCTAGTTTTTGGAAGCTTGGAAACCCGTTTCAATCAAAGGGATTTTCCTCAGTCTCTGGGTGGGGCTACATCAATAAGAAACGAACCATAGAGAGAGAACTTGGAACTACGTTATTGTGCCAAGTTTCAAAGAGCTAGCACAAACCGTGTTTGATTTCGAGTTCCAACTACATGTATCCATATAGAAGTAAACAGAGTGAAACCTGAAAAAGAAAACGGTTACTGCAAACAAACGGTTTAACTTAGAAGAACGAAATTTGGCGATCCAAGTGGGATTGGTGTACTGATGATTACATGAAAGTATCATCAAAATTGGGTGAATAAATGTTTGTTGAGATTTCAGGAAACTCGTAGTTTTTTGGAAGCTTGACAACCCTTTTCAATGAAAGTGATTTTCGTCAGTCTCTGCTTGGGGCTACATCAATAGGAAACAAACCATAGGGATAGAACATGGAACAACTTTATTGTGCCAAGTTTCAAAGTGCTAGCACAAACCGTGTTTAATTTAGAGTTCCAACTACATGTATCATATAGGAGAAGACAGAGTGAAACCTAAAAATGAAAACGGTTACTGCAAACGAATGGTTTAACCTAGAAGAATGAAATGTGGTTAGCCAAGTGGGACTGCTGTACTGATCATTACCTGAAAGTATCATCAAGATTGCGTGAAAAATGTTTTCTGAGATTTCAGGAAACTCATAGTTTTTTGGAAACTTGGCAACCCCTTTCAATGAAAGTGATTTTAGTCACTCTCTGCTTGTGGCTACATCAATAGGAAACAAACCATAGAAATAGAAATTGGAACTACTTTATTGTTCCAAGTTTCAATGAGCTAGCCCAAACCGTGTTTGATTTAGACTTCCAAATACATGTATCCATATAGGAGAAAATAGAGTGAAACCTAAAAATGAAAACGGTTCCTGCAAAGGAACCATTTAATCTAGAAGAGCGAAATATGGTGAGCCAAGTGGGATTGGTGTACTGATCATTACTTGAAAATATCATCAAGATTAAGTGAAAAAATATTTGCTGAGTTTTCATGAAACATGTTGTTTTTTGGAAGCTAGGCAACCCCTTTCAATGAAAGTGATTTTCGTCAGTCTCTGCTTGGGGCTATATCAATAGGAAAAAACCATAGAAATAGAACTTGGAACTACTTTATTGTGCGGAGTTTCAAAGAGCTAGCACAAACCGTGTTTGATTTAGAGTTCAAACTACATTTATCTATATATTATAAAACAGAGTGAAACTTAAAAATGAAAATGGTTACTGCAAACGAATAGTTTAACCTAGAAGAACGAAATTTGGTAAGCCAAGTGGGATTGGTGTACCGATCATTATTTGAAATTATCATCAATATTAGGTGAAAAAATGTTTGCTAAGATTTCAGGAAACTCGTAGTTTTGGGGAAGCTTGGCAATCCCTATCAATTAAAGGGATTTTAGTCAGTCTCTGCTTGGGGCTACATCAATAGGAAACAAACCATAGAGATAGAACTTGGAACTGCTTTATTGTTCAGAGTTTCAAATAGCTAGCACAAACCGTGTTTGATTTAGAGTTCCAACTATATGTATCCATATTAAAAAAAAAACAGAGTGAAACGTAAAAATGTAAGCGGTTACTGCAAAGGAAAGGTTTTACCTAGAAGAATGAAATTTGGTAAGCCAAGTGGGATTTGTGTACTGATCATTACCTGACAGTATCATCAAGATTGGGTGAAAAAATGTTTGCTGAGATTTCAGGAAACACGTAGTTTTTTTGAAGCTTGGCAACTCCTCTTAATTACAGTAATTTTCGTCAGTCTCTGCTTGGGGCTACATCAATAGGAAACAAACCACAGAGATAGAACTTGGAACTAATTTTTGTGGCAAAGTTTCAAAGAGCTAGCAAAAACCGGGATTGATTTAGAGTTCCACTACATGTATCCATATAGGAGAAAACAGAGTGAACTCTAAAAATGAAAACGGTTACTGGAAATGAATGGTTTAACCTAGAAGAACAAAATTTGGTGAGTCAAGTGGGATTGGTGTACTGATCATTACCTGACAGTTTCATCAAGCTTGGGTGAAAAAAGTTTTCTGAGATTTCAGGAAACTCATAGTTATTTGGAAGCTTGGCAACCCTTTTCAAAAAAAGTGATATTCGTCAGTCTCTGCTTGGGGCTACATGAATAGGAAACAAAACGTAGAGAAAGAACTTGGAACTACTTTATTGTGCAAAGATTCAAAGAGCTAGCACAAACCGTGTTTGGTTTAGATTTCCAACTATATTTATCCATATAGGAGAAAACAGAATGAAACCTAAAAATGAAAAACGTTACTGAAAACGAACGGTTTAACGTAGAAGAACCAAATTTGGTGAACCAAGTGGGATTTTTGTACTGATCATTACCTGAAAGTATTGTGAAGATTGGGTGAAAAAATGTTTGCTGTGATTTCAGGAAACTCGCAGTTTTTTGGAAGCTTGGCAACCCGTTTCAATGAAAGTGATTTTTGTAGTGTCTGCTTGGGGCTACATCAATAGGAAACAAACCATTGAGACAGAACTTTGAACTACTTTATTGTGCCAAGTTTCAAAGAGCTAGCACAAACCGTGTTTGATTTGAAGTTCCAAATACATATATTTATAAAACAGAAAACAGTGTGAAACCTAAGAATGAAAACAGTTACTGCAAACGAACGGTTTAACCTAGAAGAACCAAATTTCGTGTCCCAATTGGGATTCGTGTACTGATCATTACCTGAAAGTATCGTCAAGTTTGGGTGTAGAGCACAATTTTTCATATCTTTGAATATAAAAGTATATTCACGCCAAATCATGTCTTCATACAGGTACTTTGTTCTTTCTTGACCTTTTTTCTCCTATTATAAATTTCAGTAACTTATACATTTCTTATTGAATAAAGATCTCTTAAAATAAAACTGTAAGTGTATAATATGTTTATTTTCTAGCACCTGATTCTGAGGAGGAAAATGATCAGCTCTAAAAAGCATTAATAATCTACTTGTTGCTTCTATCTTCTATGCTATTTAAAGATTTCATCTGAGATGAGGTCTGAGTTTTTATTCTCTCACCAATTCTGAGGACATTCCCTTGGAAGCTAAAGAGAATGACCATTCTTTCCTCAAGAGTATTGAAAAGGTTAGCCTCCCTTACTGAATTCTCTGAACAAGCTCCCATGATCCATGCATATGACTTGAATATTCTTTCAGGTTTCTAATAACTGTAAATGAATTATGAAATTATTTTTAGAATAATGAAATTATTTTTAGAAATGAAATTATTTTTAGAAATGCTGCTCCAATTTATATTCTCACCAAAGTTATTAAAACTATTATTGTATATTATTTATCTAGAAATTCTAATAATCTAACATTTTAAAACGTCATGTTCTCATTTTAATTTGAATATATTTGTTTCTAGAAAACTTTGCCAGCCATTTGTTCTTCTTTTGAGAAATATATATTTATGTCTTTTATTCAAGTCAACATTTTGTCTATATGTTATATAGGCAAATTAAAAGCATATACAGATTGACATGTGATCATTGTCTCTTTAAAATACTCCATGTTTTTTTAAAAATAGTCTAATTTGAAGTGTTTCTAAAATTTAAATTATTTTCACAATGCAACATTTTGAAAATTATAAAAAGAAGTATCCATGAATTAAAATTTAAAAATGGAATCAGTAATACACAGTCTATTAAACCAGTTCTATGAAAATTTATTTATGGCCATCTTTATAAGAAAATGCTATGGAAATGTTTTAAGTGTTGTTACAATTGTATAGTACCAACAGGAGGCTTCATTAACTCAATAATTTGAATTTATAATACACAGGAACAGTATCTTTAGTATACTCACTCTCTTTTCACATTGGTACACTAATAGGAAAATATTACAGGACAGTGTATAAAAAATTGCTGAAGAAAAACATTATGAAAAACAGAGACCAAAAAACAACATTTAGATAATTTGACACATTTTCTTCACTCTATGATTACAATAATATCACAACTTCCTGAGGCAGGATAAGCTTAAGACAGTAATGGGAACTTCCATATTTCCATCATGAATATTATGCAACAAAGTATTCACTTCAAAATAAGGTAGTGAAGTATCCCATAGGAAATTGTCTAGCAGAAAATCTATCAAAAATATTTTGCTTGATAAGTTTAATTTAATCAATTGTTTTCAGAAATATGAGTGATCTCTATTATTTTTATTGATAATTTATATATATGTGTGTGTATATATATATATATATTAGTTTTTGATGAATCTTTATTTTATTCATTTATTTATATGTGATGCTAAGGGTCAAACACAGTGCCTCACACATGGTAGGCAAGTTCTCTACCACTGAGTCACAACCCCAGCCTCTATTGATAATTTTTTACAAAGACCATTTCTCTGACTATAAAACAAACATACCTCCCCATAAAATGGCACTTTTTCTGGATTCAATAAACCTGATATAAAGTGTATAAGAGGAACAATTTACATTCCCCAAAAGGCCAATCTGCTATCTCTGTAGAAAATCAAAGAACTCAAATTATTAGACATAATATGCATGTATGCCTAAAATTCCAACAGAAAATTTTTTAACACAAACTATTCAATAATAAGCAAATAGAAATGAGTTACAGAATTTCAAATATTTCATGGTAAGTTCAGAAATTTATTCTTAGATTTAAACCCAGCTTTATATAAGAACAAGTAGAATTTCCAGCAAGTATTCTTCAAAATTGTTGTCATATGGTTAGGAAAGAGTATTGCCCTAATATTACTTATAGTCTGTCATCAAATTCCTTCATGTTTACTCCTAGCCCATAATACTCTAAAAGAATAAGTTTTCACAATCAACCAATCTTCCCTTCTTCTAGACATATTTCTGAAAAAGTAAATCTGTGTTTACATTTTCAGACCATAGTAATTTTATAGTGGAAATTATTTTTCACCCCCTAAGACTAAAATGTCAAAACTACTAATAATAGGCAATTCTAATACAGAACTTCTCATGTTCCAGGTACCCTTCTAAGCAAATTAAACAAATTTACTGAATTTAATTCATACAACATCCATTGTAGTATTATTTCTTACTATTTTTCTTAGTAGGTGATGTAAAAGTAACAAGACACAACATAACTTATTAGAATATACTTCAGATTTGTTACTTTAATTCAAATAATCTATAGAAATTGTATTTCTATATAGGTCCATTCCCCTCATTTTGGTATTAGTATTAGTAGTCATATTATGTCTACATATAATAAACCAATCAAAATTTGCTATAATTATTCCTTGTATATCTTAAATCTTTTAATGTAGCTAAGAGGATAAGGAAGAATCCATAAATATTTTTTCTCTTTTTTTAACTTTTTATTTATCATTTTTTGATGGTTTTTCTTATTCCTGTATAAAACTTACTGAAATCACTAATTAGGAACAAAAATAGTTCAGTGAATGAATGTACCTGAGAATTTTCTAGGTTTATAGAGGCATCAAGTCTAATGCATAAGATCTAATATTAAGTGCTTTACAGCAAAATTGAATCAAATATAATTCATGAGTTGAGTCACAGTACCATGATTGTAAGCCAGATGTTAGTAAGTAGGGTCTTTTTGGTTCTCTCTTTTAGAATATAGTCTTTAACTGAAGACACTGAAAGTGAATCTTAATTAAATTTTAAAAATCATTACAATTTCTTTGTGAGAACCCCTCTCTGTATAACAGAACTAGAAATGACTCATTGAAGAAGGTTTGCATTTTCCATTAACCCTTTATTAATTATTTCATGCATGCACACAATGACCTGGGTTTGATGGACATTTGGTTGTGCACCAAGTATGCCAATATGCTTATGGAGTCATTCACCTCTCTTCTTTCTAATCTCTGCTTGATGACTTCTTCTTTGGGGACAAGGCAAAGTATTGACTAAGGCTCTCTGCTAAAACCATTGATATTGTTCAGTGAATGGCTGCTCTTTCCAGGATATACAATTCTGATATCCACTATGCTACTTGATTGTGATCATTTGAAAAGGCACTAATTATATACAGGGAATCGAATGTATATAGAAATTCAGCAAATTTATTTCAATGAGTTTCATTAATATCAGGCCTCATTTACTTAAAAATTATTTAGAAGGATGACTTAATAAGAGAATTTTCTATCTAAGAAGCAGTAGTCTTCATTTCAATTTTTAGAATTCAAATTTGCAGGCATTATAATGTAAATTCAAAATGTATTTCTACCCATCCACTCTTTAGTTTCTACATAGCTAATTATTTAGAAACCAATCATATTTTGAAGACCAAAAATAATAAAACTGGAAATATTTAGTTGGCTATTTTATTTGGGCAATTTTAAAACTAATATAGGCAAAATCATTTCTAATTTATTGTGAATATATATATATTATATATATGTATGTATGTGTATATATATGTATGCATATATATGAATGTATATATATATATATATATATAATATGTGTGTATATATACACACACATATATATATACACATAAATATGCAACCATATAGAATTCATTGATGTGTTTTAAATTATGAAAATGTATATAAAACTCTTTAAATATATATTTTGGTTTTGGGGGCATCAGGGATTGAACTTAGGGGCACTCAGCCACTGTGCTACATTCCCAGCACTATTTTGCAATTTTATGTAGAGACAAGGTCTCACTGAGTTTTTTAGCACCTCACATTTGCTGAGACTGTCTTTGAACTCATGATACTCCTTCATCAGTTTCCCAAGCCACTGGGATTGTACAGGTGTGTGCTACCGAACCGAGCTAAATATATGTCTTATATCTATGCATGTGTGTCAGTTTCACAAGACAAATTATTAAACAAACTATTATTGTATAAATTCTTCTGAGCTCACTAGATAACAATATACAACAAAATAATACCTTTTGTACCTCACATTATATATAAAATTGAAATCCAAAGGCATTGTAATTCTAACTATAAATCATCTAGAATAAAATATGTGCGTTTTTGTAATCAAGTATTAGGGATGTGTTTCTAACATATGATACCAAGAGTTGATGTATTTGTCTTCATCAAAATTAAAACTAAACTCTACACCTTCAAAAACATGAAGTAAATAAACAGAACAAAGCCTGGGAAAATACATATGCAAATTGTACATGTGATAAAAAACTGGTGTATATGAAGAATAATATTTAGAATACTCTAAAACTCTCAAAAGTCTACTCAAAACTTGATAATAAGAAAAACAAACAAACAAAAAACAACATAATTAAAACTGGCAAGATAGTCCTACACTTTACCAATGAAGATAAGTGGATAGGAAATAAGCACATAAAAAGATGTAAACTATCCTTGGTTGTTTGGGAAACATATATTAAAATCGCAAAGAGACACAGAAATACCTATCATGTTGGATAAAATTATAAACATACTGAGCATTAGAAAGAATATGAAGAAAGTCTTTTATAATAGATCACTTTGAAAATCTGTCAATTTCTTTAAAACAATGAACTATATATATCTCGAGACATCCAGGCACTCTAATCTGAGATATTTGTCCAAGATAGATGAAGAAGTAGGAGGAGAAAGATGAGAGGAAGAAGGAGGGTGAAGAATGAGGAGAAAGAGGAAGGGAAAGAGGATGAGAAAAAGGAGAAGAAGAAATACTTCTATAAATACTTGTACAAAGTAGTTCATGAGAGTTTTCTTAGAACAAAAATGCTAAATGACCATTAAAAGATTGAATATACTATTAGAAAATTTGCAACAAATCCATATAGTGAGCCATATCAAGAAAAAAACTACAAGACTTGGGTCCTAATCAGAAAGGGTATATCCTATGCATGTGTAATTTTATCAAAATGGGCTGTACATATATACATGTATAATGAAAAAGAACTAAAAACAAACAAAAAAACTAATGAATTGTTGATACTTATAATAACATGGAGGAATATCAAATAATAGCAAGGGAAAAAGTAAGACAAAGTGTATATACAATATCCTTCCATTTATATAGAATTCTAAGTTATATAAACTAATGAACAATGAGAAGTAGATCAGTATTTACAGAAAAGTTTGTGTAAAAGGGTTAATTACACAGAGATACAAAAAATTTCTGGGATTATGAATACATTCATTATCATAACAGTGTTAATAATTTCATGCAGCGATCAGGTGGAATCTTAGTAGCCAAGCCGGCACTGACCGCTGGGCTCAGTATGGGATTTTAGACGGGGAAGGAAGTGGTACAGTCCCATCCCCCACAGTGGACACTCCACCAAGGCAATCAGCAGCCAGCATCTTGAAAAGCTGAAATATCCACCACCATTCTCCGACAGATCTCAACAAAAAATACAGGTGTGTGGCACTCAGCCCATCCCCCATACATCGGGAACTTGAATAAAATCTCTCCTAGGCTTGCCAGGGGAGGGAGAATCAGAGTGAGCCTGCATAAAAACTAGGGGGGAACTAGAGGCACCTGACCTGCAACCACCCCTCCCCATCTGAAGCCCAAACGAAACCTGTCTAGCTATCGCTGGGGGAGGGGCAAGCAAGAAAAATCAAAAGGACAGAGTGCCTGGGATCCCAGTTGCCAACTGTGGGACCCTGGAGATCCAGGCCTACTGATTTGTGCAGACTGCCCCGCGGCTACAGAAGGCGTGGTGCTGCAGGGAAGCAATTAATTAGCAAGCAGGAAGGCTGCAGCCAAAAGGAAACCTGTCTAGCTAGCACTGGGGGAGGGGAAAGCAGGAAAAATCAAAAGGACAGAGTGCCTGGGATCTCAATTGCCAACTGTGGGACCACGGAGATTCAGGCCTACTGATTCGTGGGGCCTGCCCTGCAGCTACAGAAGGCATGGGAGGGAGTATCAGAGTGAGCCCGCATAAAGGAAGGAAGCCATACAGTTCTATCACCAACATCGGAAACAAAACAATAGAGTGCCGGGGTTCCCAATAGTCACCCTCCACATCCAACAAACGGCAGGCCCAGAGTACAGTTTGAACTACCGAGAACCATCACTCAGGGGAAATCTGGTCTAACAGAAGAAACCAAGACTAGCATGAGAAACCAGGAGGCTAGAGGCAAGGCCTTCGAGACTGGGAAGCTGGAAACTGCAGGCCCGCCGGCAACAGTTCACTCACTGCCCGCATAATTGGGCAGTAGGAGAACACCCGCCCACAGGCGACCGATCACCCGCCCACGGCCTGTGAAACTGGGCGGCTGAAGACCGCCTTCCTGCCGCGACGGGGAGCTGAAACCAAACAGAGACAGTCTAGTCACACCCCCTCATCAGAACACCCCAGCATGGAACTGGGGCCGGTCATAGCAAAGTAGTGTCATCACTGGAGCTCGGACGTCGGATCTTCCTTCACAGCGGAATCCACGTTAGCAGGCATAGTTTAACAACACAAAGGAGAGGCATCACAGTAATACAGAACCAAAACAAATCTATAGAAGAGAGCAGAAACACGACAATCAAATAGAGCTGGAAAGCAACGGGGACAACATGAGAAAACAAGGGAAATAAAGGAGTACAAACAATGCAAGACAACTTAATTCTACAAGAGGACATAGAAACATCAGAAGCAGGGATAGGGAAAGAACTCAAGGCATATCTAACTCGAATGGAAAGGAATATTAGAGAAGACATGAGACAGCAATTTCAAGCAATAAAAATATATTTTGAAAATGAAATAAACAAACAAATTCAAATGGCAAAAAACGAGCTCTACCAGGAGATAGAGATCTTAAAAAAGAATCAAACAATAATCCTAGAATTGCAGGAAACTATAAACCAAATTATAAACTCAAGCGAGAATATTACAAATAGACTTGATCAAGTAGAAGTCAGAACATCAGATAATGAAGACAAGGTTTATCAACTTGAAAAGAGTATAGTCAACACAGAAAAGATGCTTAAATCCCATGAGCAATCTATTCAAGAGGTATGGGATGTCATTAAAAAACCAAATTTGAGAGTCATCGTAATAGAAGAAGGCACAGAGATTCAAACCAAAGGAATGGACAGCATATTAAATGAAATAATTGTAGAAAACTTCCCAGAGATGAAAGATGGAATGGATTGCAAAATCCTGGAAGCCTACAGGACACCAAACATTCAAAAGTATAATAGACCAACTCCAAGACACATAATTATGAAGATAGCCAACATACAGGACAAGGAGAGAATATTAAAAGCTACGAGAGAAAAGAGGCAGATTACATTCAGGGGTAAACCAATTAGGTTAACGACTGATTTCTTAGCACAGACTTTGAAAGCGAGAAGATCCTGGAACAATGTATTTCAAATGCTGAAAAATAATGGATTTCAACCAAGAATACTGTATCCAGCAAAATTGAGCTTCAGATTTGACAAAGAAATTAAAAGCTTTTACGATAAACAAAAGCTAAAAGAATTTGCAGCAAAAAAACCAGCACTGCAAAGCATTCTGAGCAATATACTACAAGATAAATTGAAAAATAGTGCCCCAAACTAACAACAAGAGGTATCTCAGTAAAGGAGGAGGAAAATAACCAAAAAGTAAAACTAGCCAAACTAAAATAATTAATAAAGAAGCATGACTGGAAGTACAAATCATATCTCAATTGTAACCTTAAAAGTTAATGGCCTAAACTCACCAATCAAGAGACATAGGCTAGCAACCTGGATCAAAAAAACAAATCCAATAATATGCTGCATTCAGGAGACTCATATGATAGGAAAAGACATACACAGGCTCAAGGTAAAAGGCTGAGAAAAATCATACCACTCACATGGCCCTCGGAAGCAAGAAGGAGGGGCTATACTCATATCAAATAAAATCAACTTCAAGCCTAAGTTAATTAAGAAGGATAAAGAAGGACACTATATACTGTTAAAAGGGACCATCCACCAACAAGACATAACAATAATCAATTTGTATGCACCAAACAATGGAGCAGCAATGTACATAAAACAAATGCTCCTCAAGTTCAAGAGTCAAATAGACCATGACACAATAATTTCCGGTGACTTCAAAACACCGCTTTCGCCATTAGACAGATCCTCTAGACAAAAACTGAATAAAGAAACTGTAGAACTCAACAGCACAATCAATAACCTAGACCTAACTGGCATATATATAATATACCAACCATCATCAAGTAAATACACGTTCTTCTCAGCAGCACATGGATCCTACTCAAAGATAGACCATATATTATGCCATAAGGCAACTCTTAGTAAACATAAAGGCGTGGAGATAATACCATGCACCATATCTGACCATAATGGAATGAAATTGGAAATCAGTGATAAAAAAAGGAAGGAAAAATCCTACACCACATGGAAAATGAACAATATGTTATTGAATGATCAATGGGTTACAGAAGACATAAATGAATAGATAAAAATATTCTTAGAGTCAAATGATAATACAGACACAACATACCGGAATCTATGGGACACAATGAAAGCAGTTATAAGGGGAAATACATTTCCTGGAGTTCTTTCATCAAAAAAAGAAAAAACCAACAAATAAATGAACTCACACTACACCTCAAAAACCTAGAAAAGGAAGAACAAAACAACAGCAATTGTAGTAGAAGACAAGAAATAATTAAAATTAGAGCAGAAATAAACGAAATTGAAACAAAAAAAAAACATTGAAAAAATTGATAAAACTAAAAGTTAGTTCTTTGAAAAAATAAATAAGATAGACAAGCCCTTAGCTATGCTAACAAAAAGAAGAAGAGAGAGAACTCAAATTACTAATATACGGGATGAAAAAGGCAATATCACAACAGACACTACAGAAATACAGAAGATAATTAGAAAGTATTTTGAAAACCTATATTCTAATAAAATAGAAGATAGCGAAGATATCGATAAATTTCTTAAGGCATATGATTTGCCCAATTGAGACAGGAAGACACACACAATTTAAACAGACCAATAACAAAGGAAGAAATAGAAGAAGCCATCAAAAGACTACCAACCAAGAAAAGCCCTGGACCGGATGGATATACAGCGGAGTTCTACAAAACCTTCAAAGAATTATTAATACCAATACTTTTCAAGCTATTTCAAGAAATAGAAAAAGAAGGAGCTCTTCCAAATTCATTCTATGAGGCCAACATCACTCTGATCCCAAAACCAGACAAAGACACTTCAAAGAATGAAAACTACAGACCAATATCTCTAATAAACTTGGATGCAAAAATTCTCAATAAAATTCTGGCGAATCGAATACAAAAACATATCAGAAAACTTGTGCACCATGATCAAGTAGGATTCATCCCTGGGATGCAAGGCTGGTTCAATATATGGAAATAAATAAATGCTATTCACCACATCAATAGGCTTAAAGACAAGAACCATATAATCATCTTGATAGATGCAGAAAAAGCATTTGACAAAATACAGCATCCCTTTATGTTCATAACACTAGAAAACCTAGGGATAACAGGAACTTACCTCAACATTGTAAAAGCTATATATGCTAAACCTAAGGCTAGCATCATCCTAAATGGAGAAAACTGAAGGCATTCCCTCTAAAATCTGGAACAAGACAGGGATGTCCTCTATCACCACTTCTATTCAATTTAGTTCTTGAAACTAGCCAGAGCAATTAGACAGACAAAAGAAATTAAAGGCATAACAATAGGAAAAGAAAAAATTAAATTATCGCTATTTGCAGATGACATGATAATTTACTTAACAGACCCAAAAGGATCTACAAAGAAGTTGCTAGAGTTAATAAATGAATTCAGCAAAGTGGCAGGATATAAAATCAACACGCACAAATCAAAGGCATTCCTGTATATCAGCAACAAAACCTCTGAAATGGAAATAAGAAAAACCACTCCATTCACAATATCCTCAAAGAAAATAAGATACTTGAAAATCAACCTAACAAAAGAGGTGAAAGATTTATACAATGAAAACTACAGAACCCTAAAGAGAGAGATAGAAGAAGATCTCAGAAGATGGAAAAATGTACCCTGTTCATGGATAGGCAAAACTAACATCATCAAAATGGCGATATTACCCAAAGTTCTCTACAGGTTTAATGCGATGCCAATCAGAATCCCAAAGGCATTTCTTGTAGAAATAGATAAAGCAATCATGAAATTCATATGGAAAAACAAAAGACCCAGAATAGCAAAAGCAATTCTAAGCAGGAAGTGTGAATCTGGAGGTATAGCGATAACAGAGCTCAAACTGTACTACAAAGCAATAGTAACAAAAACAGCATGGTACTGGTACCAAAACAGGCAGGTTGACCAATGGTACAGAATAGAGGACACAGAGACTAATCCACAAAGTTACAACTATCTTATATTTGATAAAGGGGCTAAAAAATGCAATGGAGGAAGGATAGCATCTTCAACAAATGGTATTGGGAAAATTGGAAATTCATATGCAACAAAATGAAATTGAATTCATTTCTCTTGCCAGCCACAAAATTTAACTCAAAATGGATCAAGGAGCTAGATATAAAAACAGAGACACTGCGTCTGATAGAAGGAAAAGTTGGCTACGATCTACATATTGTGGGGTCGGGCTCCAAATTCCTTAATAGAACGCCCGTAGCCCAAGAGTTAATAACAAGAATAAACAAATGGGACCTACTTAAACTAAAAAGTTTTTTCTCAGCAAGAGAAACAGTAAAAGAGGTAAATAGAGAGCCTACATCCTGGGAACAAATTTTTACCCCTCACACCTGAGATAGAGCCCTAATATCCAGAATGTACAAAGAACTCAAAAAATTAAACAATAAGATAACAAATTATCAAATAAACAAATGGGCCAAGGACCTGAACAGACACGTCTCAGAGGAGGACATACAATCAATACACAAGCACATGAGAAAATGCTCACCATCTCTAGCAATCAGAGAAATGCAAATCAAAACCACCCTAAGATACCATTTCACTCCAGTAAGATTGGCAGCCATTATGAAGTAAAACAACAATAAGTGTTGGCGAGGTTGTGGGGAAAAGGGCACAGTTGTACACTGCTGGTGGGACTGCAAAATGGTGAGGCCAATTTGGAAAGCAGTATGGAGATTCCTGGGAAAGCTGGGAATGGATCCACCATTTGACCCAGCTATTGCCCTTCTTGGACTATTCCCTGAGGACCTTAAAAGAGCGCACTATACGGATACGGCCACATCAATGATTATAGCAGCACAATTCACAATAGCTAGACTGTGGAACCAACCTAGATGTCCTTTAATAGATGAGTGAATAAAAAAATTGTGGCAGCTATACACAATGGAGTATTATGCAGCACTAAAAAATGACAAAATCATAGAATTTGCAGGGAAATGGATGGCATTAAAGCAGATTATGCTAAGTGAAGCTAGCCAAGCCCTAAAAAACAAATGTCAAATGTCTTCTTTGATATTAAGAGAGCCACTAAGAATAGACCAGGAAGGAAGAGCATGAGGAAAAGAGTAACAGTAAACTAAGACGAATGGGGGGAGAGAAAGGGAGAGAGAAGGGAAAACATATGGAAATGGTAGGAGACCTTCAGTGATACACAAAATTATAAGAGGTTATGAGGGGCAAGGGGGAGGGGAAAAAAGAGGAGAGAATTGAACAATAGCAGAGGAGGTAGAGAGGGAAGATGGGAGGGGAGGGGAGGAGAGGGGGGATAGTAGGGGATAGGAAAGGTAGCAGAATACAACAGTCACTAATATGCCATTATGTAAAAATGTGAGTATGTAACAGAAGTGAGTCTGCATTATGTATTTGGGGAGTTCAAAACCCAATTGAGTCAAATGTATGAAAGATGATATATCATGAGCTCTGTAATGTTTTGAACAATCAATAAAAAAAATTAAAAAAAATAATTTCATGCATATATACCTATTTCAAACTTGTACAATCATATACCTTAAATAAGTGTGATTTTATATAAATTATACCTCAAGAAATCTCTTTAAAAATTGATTATTATTTTGAAATTTTAATAACATATATATCTTCTGGTTTATTAACTCCTTATTGTATTTTAGTTTAAAGTATAAGATAAAAAAGTAAGAATTTTGAAAGATGAAAATTCACATTGGTATTATTACAAATTATATATGAATCTATAAAACATAAGTGAAAAAAGAACATATAACTAGAAGGTATTCAAGAATGAAATCTTAGTACAATCTGTTAGCTATTCCCTACTCCCTGACTATATGATAGTGAAAATATTTCTGTTTAACAAAGTACTCTTTCACTTAGAAGGAATGGTCACAAGTATTGGATTTTTCTAAGCCCTTAAACTCTTTAAACTTACCTTAACCATGCAATTTCATGAATTACTGTATTTGAATGGTAGTTCAATATTTTACATATAATTCATTTAGTTATGAAGAGTTCAAATAGAGGTGCTAATTAAGATGTGGATATAAGTTTGTTTAATTTAATTATTGGGCTAACAAATTTGAGTTCTTAAAGTATATATGTATTTTCGAAGATGACAGAATTCCACACACTTTACAATATCATTGCAGACAGAAACTTTTTCTCTTATTGTGGAAGAATGTCTAATATAATTCAATACAATTTACCTTTGAGGTAAATATTCCTTTTTCACCCCTCAAATTAAAATAAGGCTTTTATGAATTTCATAAAATGTCCCCTTCTCCTGTTATATGTCTTCCATAAAAAACACTATGACTTAATTTTATATTTGGAAGTTATAGCTATAACTCTTTCTCCAAGGAAATGTGTGAGTGATTGAGTTAAATCACTCTGTTAAATGTGAGTGAAATTCCAAAGATAATTCATTTTAAAACTATTGGAAAGCAATAAAATCATCTTCAAACTAAAAACGAAATTATTTTTACTTAAATAAGAAAAAAGTTTCTCACAGGTTTAGTTTGCTAAGAAACAAGATTATTTAGATTATCATTAATGCAATAGTAGACATTGAAAGAAGGAACATAAATTAAACCACTACATTGAATCCAACAAGAAATGTATAACACAAATTGTTGACCATGAACTTATTTCTTCATTTATTATACATTTTTGACAACTAACTGTACCAGACATCATGTAAGACTCTGTGAGTTTACAAGTTAATAAAGTTTAGCTATCTCAAGAAACTTATTCTAGGGGTTTATGGTGGCTTAAGAAATAACACCAGTAAATACAGTAATTAGTTAAAGGTGCAAAAGAGATGTGTGCATAACTGTTTAGCACTTTATTTTTAAGACTATTAACAATTTTTACAAATCTGTATAGTTTATGATAGACAATAGAAATTTTAAAAATTTGAATTATTTTACAAGCCACCTTTATAATTTGCTTTTGACTTCCTGATCATTCTAATTATTGTCATCAAAAGCCCTTTTGTGAAACAGGAGAACAGTCTTCTCTCTAGTTAAGGCTAGAGCAATGAATAGTAGGTTTACAACTTCATGATAAACCTTACCAAAAACATTAGTGATTTTCAGAAAATTATTGCTGCTTATGTGTTGAATGGTTTTGGAGGCACTGAAGACACCAGTGAAATATGAGAGAAATTTTTACCATAGAAAGCTGATCAGTTAGTGTTTCTGTGGTATGCTGTTTTTAAGTCCTTTGAGTATAGACCAAGCAGAGAGATAGCTGGTAAAATGGTGGTTCCATTTACAATTTTCCAAGAAATTTCCATACTGCTTTCTATATTGGCTGCACCAATTTGTAGTCCCACCAGCAGTGTATGAGTGTACCTTTTTCCCCACATTCTCGCCAACATTTACTGTTGTTGGTCTTCAGAATAGCTACTATTCTGACTCAATTGAGATGAAATATTTGAGTGGTTTTGATTTGCATTTCTCTAATTGCTAGTGATAACGAACATTTTTAAATATATTTGTTGATTTATTGTTTATCATCTTACGAGAAGTGTCTGTTCAGGTCCTTTGTCCATTTATTGATTGGGTTATTTGTTTTTTTGGAGCTTAGCTTTTTGAGTTCTTTATATACCCTAGAAATTAGTGCTCTATCTGATGAATAAGAGGTAAAGATTTGCTCCCAAGATGTAGGCTCTCTATTCACCTCACAGATTGTGTGTGTGTGTGTGTGTGTGTGTGTGTGTGTGTGTGTATATATATATATATATATATATATATATATATATATATATATATATATACACATATATATATATATTTTTTTTTTGGCTGGGAAGAAACTTTTTAGTTTGAGTCTACCCCATTTTTTGATTATGATTTTAATTCTTGCTCCACAGGAGTCTTATTAAGAACTTTGGGGCCTAATCCCACATGATGGAGATTAGGGCCTCCATTTTTTTCTATTAGATGCAAGGTCTCTGGTTTTATTCCTAAGTCCTTGATCTAATTTGAGTTGAGTTTTGTGCATGGAGAGAGATAGGGGCTTAATTTCATTCTGTTGCGTATGAATTTTCAGTTTTCCCAGCACCATTTGTTGCAGAGGCTATCTTTTCTCCAATGCATGTTCTTGGCACCATTGTCTAAGATAAAATAATTGTAGTTTTGTGGGTTAGTCTCTGTTTCCTCTAATCTGTACCATTGGTCTACCAGTCTGTTTTGGTGCCAATACCATATGGTTTTTGTTACTATTGCTCCATAGTATAGCTTAAGGTCTGGTATAGTGATATCACCTGCTTCACTCTTCCTGCTTAGGATTGCTTTAGCTATTCTGGGCCTCTTATTTTTCCAGATGAATTTCATCAATGTTTATAGCAGCATAATTCACTATAGCTAAACTGTGGAACCAACCTAGATGTCCTTCAATAGATGGATAGATAAAAAAATGTGGCATTTATACACAATGAAATATCACTCAGCAATAAAAGATAATAAAAATATGGCATTTGCAGGTAAATGGATGGAGTAAGAGAAAATAATGCTAAGTGAAGTTATCCAATTCCAAAAAAAACAAATGCTGATTATTTCTTTGATATAAGGAGGCTGATTCATAGTGGAATAGGGAGAGGGAGCATGAGAGAAATAGAGAAACTCTAGATAGAGTAGAGGAGGTAGAGGTGAAGGGAAAGGGCATGGGGTTATTAATTATAGTGGAATGTGATGATCATTATTATCCAAAGTACAGGTATAAAGACATTAATTGGTGTGAATATACTTTGTATACAACAAGAGATATGAAAAATTGTGCTATTTATGTGTAAAAAGAATTGTAATACATTCCTTGGTCATTTATAAATAAACAATAAATAAATAAAAATTTAAAAAAGAAAGCTGATCCTTTAGTGAAGAAGAAACATAATAAGCAAATTAAACAAGTGAGCATAGGCTATTATATAACACAGTTATAGTAACAATTTTTGTGAGGCAAAGTTAAGTACGAAATATTCACCATTAAGAGGTAAAGAAAAGCTAGGTGCAGTAGCCAGTGCCTTTGATCCCAGCAACTTGGGGAGTCTGGGAAAATAAGATCCCAAGTTCAAGGCCAGACTCAGGGACTTAGTAAGACTCTTATTAACTTAGTGAGATTCTGTCCCCAAATAAATAAATAAGACTAGATATGTAGCTGAGTGGTACATCATTCCTGGGTTAAATTCTTAATACCAAAAAAAAAAAAAAGAAAAATGATGGATACTTCTGAGAGGTGGTGAAAGAAAACCATTCTGAAAAATCTTTAAAGAAAAGCCAATAGAATTAAAAGAATGAAGGGAATATTGAGTAAAACAATATTAAAGGCAGGGGCTGGGGATGTGGCTCAAGCAGTACTGTGCTCACCTGGCATGCACCGGGCGCTGGGTTCAATCCTCAGCACCACATAAAAATAAAAATGTTGTGTCCGCCGAAAAACTGAAAAATAAATATTAAAAAATTCTCTCTCTCTCTCTCTCTCTCTCTCTCTCTCTCTCTCCCTCTCTTTCTCTCTCTTTCTCTCTTTCAGAAAAAAACAATATCAAAGGCAAATAATCTAGAGATTCCTTGAAAAAGTTTTACAGGAAATGTAGGAATTTATGTCACAAAGAAGACTTTGGATGATCTGCTATAGAGGTTGTGACACTATTGCACACATTTCTTGTTTTTTGTTAAGTACTCCAGCTCTGTTGTAGAGAAAAAAAAGTATTTGGATACAGAAGCAATAACAGAAGCAGAAGAAGCAGTTAGAATATATTTGCAGTAGACAAGTGAAAGATGATCAAGAAAAAAATTAATGGATTACTGACTAGATTTGAAAGTGGAGTCAAAATAGGATGAATAAGGCAATTGCAATATGAAGGTGGGAAAGATTCAAAGTTGTCTCCAATATCCTTATCCAACACACATCAATAATGAGACATTTACCAAAATTAGAAAAATAAGATATGAACTGTTTTGTGAATACTTAAAATTACACGTTTAATAAATATCTACATCCATGACAAAATTTAGTCTGAAACTTGCTAGTAGTGTAACCTGTATTCAAACTAGGGGACACATACAACCCCCACCCATCTCAAACTTTTTCACAGTTACTGTTGTCTGCCAAAAAATAATCTTAAGGGCTATGTGTGTCCAAATAGGTCAAAGTTTGTTTACAACACTAGTTATTTTGAATAGATGTATGACCTGATACATGATAGATGTATGACCTTTAAAAATTTAATCAATACCTAAAGGTATTAGATATTCAATTCAAACAATGTGATAATTTGACATATGTGTACACTGTGTAATGTTTATAAAAATTAATTACCATATAAACTACAAATACATATCTAAAGCATATGAAATAAGTAGATGTAGGTCTAAAGCCTGCTGCAGATGATGCTTCCATGCCCAGAGATCTCTGGGAACAACTTGGGTTACCTCAAATGGAAATTTCAACACTACTACCGTGGTTGCTGCCGCTGAACAAGAGGTCTCCTGTCAATCAACTGCCACCTGCACCACTGCCATCATTGCTGCTCTCTCTGCTTCTGAGGCTGCTAGCCTGAGATCATCTGGAGGTCTTCTTACTTGGTGCTGCTGCCACAGCAAAAAAAAAAAAAAAAAAAAAAAAAAAAACACTGCTCTGAATGCAACTGAAGCTGACACTGCTTCTGACCCCCAGAGATCACCTGAAAACTATGCCCCCACAGCTTCAGCCATAGCTCCTGCTGCAGTCACAGCTACTGCTGACCTGCTGCCTTCTGCCAATAACCACCACAACTACTGCTACCACAGCCTAGAGGACTGCTCTGGAGAGACTCCAGGTTTGGTTGCACATGGATGCACCCTTTTGGGAATGTCAGCTAGGGCCTGGTGCCTAGGTGCCAACAGGTTTACCACCACAAGAGCCTGTGTCTGGGGACTCCAGCTGGGACCAGCAGGTTCAGTGTGGAAGTGCTTAAGCTTTGGAGAAACCTGGGGTCTTCCTGCTGAGAATGCTGGTGGCCACTGTCTTGCTGATGCATCTGGGTGTTGCTCCTTTGCATAAGAGTATCCCTAGTGGTCTCTGCAAGGAGGAAGAGCATTGAGATCTTGTGACTTCAGCATGGCCAATCCTGAGGTATCTGAAGCTCAAAGTGTTGGAATAGAGACTGGGTTTGCAGGAGCTGATCTGGATTTGGTGATCCCAAGAGATGTCAGAGACAGGGCTGAGAAAATCTTAAACACTGACAGAGACAGTTCAACTTTCCAGCAAGACTTATTTTATTTAGTTTTATGTTTTGATTCATTAATCTCTCTACCTTATTTGGAACAAGGTTTTTTTTATGCATCAGTGTGTGGAAGACAATGATATATGATTGGTGTTTTGCATTTTTTGTTGTATTCTTATTTCTTTTTTTTTCTCTTTGTTCGTCTTCTTCCTCTCTCTTGTCTATTTTCTTGGATTTTCTTTCCAACTTTTCTTCAACCAACAGTCAATCTCTGTCAGCTCCTCTTCTACATTTCCTGTGAATTTTTACTTCTGGATTCTCTCTTCCTTGCTCACAAATAGTGCATACTACCCTACCTCTGTTCTCTCATCCACCATTTGAAATGGTAAATCATTTTAACAAATATTCTTTTTATACTATAGGTAGTTTTAAAACTCATCATTGAGATTCAATGCAAGAAAGCAGTAGACAACTTAATGGGATCTATTAGGTTTAAGGCTATAGATTGTGTTCATTGGGTGCTGTTGATTTTGGTCTTACCAGTAAAGGCAAAGCACTACAAACCTTCAGGGACACTAGATATCTAGAGGGTAAAATTTATCCTGTCTTATGTCCATACTTTTAGATGGGATAAGACACTACCAAAAAAATCAAAATAAAAACAAGGGAATAAAGCACCCCAAACAAATGAAGATGCTTGAACAACAAAAGCCACTTATAACACAATAGAAGACGTGTTCAAGAAGGGGTTCAGATTGTATATAGTTAAACTGATATGTTAGGTAAAGGTTACTGTAAGGGATAAAATCAAAGAAAACATACAGGAAGTGAAACAATACTTCAATAAAGAGAGATTGTAAAAAATAAAATAAACAGAATTTTTCAAAATAAAGGAATCAGTAAATCAAATTATAAACTCAATATAAAGCATCACTAACAGTTTAGACCAATTGGAAAACAGACCCTTAGATAATGAAGACAAAATATACAATCTTGAAAAGGAAGACCCAAAAATATACTGTTTTCAAGAGACTCACCTCATGGGCAAAGATATCCACAGGCTAAAAGTGAAAGGATGGAAAAAAAAATTATCACTCATATTGGATTGCATAAACAGAGGTTTCCATTCCTATTTCAGATAAAGTAGACTTCAAACCAAAGTTAATCAGAAGAGAGAAAGAAGAACATTTCAGACTTCATAAAGGAAGTATATATAAGGACATAACAATTATAAATATTCATGCCCCAAGCAAAGGAGCATTTGTGTACATCAAACAAACTCTTCTCAATTTTAAGAGTCAAATAGACCACAATACAATAATACTGGGTGAATTTAACACACCTCTCTCACTACTGCATGGATTTTTCCAAACAAAACTAAATAAAGAAACTAAAGAACTAAATAATGCAATCAATATTTTAGACTTAACAGACATATATAGAAAATTTCACCCATTAACGAGCAGATATACCTTCTTTTCAGCAACACATGGCTCCTTCTCTAAAATAGACCATATTTTATGCCACAAAGCAACTATTAATAAATACAAAACAAACAAACAACAAAAAACAGAGATAATACCTTTCATTCCATCAGACCCTAATGGGATAAAATTAGAAATCAACAATAAAATAAAACATAGAAGCTACTATAAGAAATGGAGACTAAATAATACACAATTGAATGACAAATAAATAGTAGAAGAAATCAAGAATGAAGTAAAAAAATTCTGAGAAGTAAATGAGAACACTGATACAACATATCAAAATCTGTGGAACACTATGAAGGCAGTACTAAGAGGAAAGTTTATTACATTGAGTGCATTCATTAAAAGAATAAAAAGTTGACAAATAAATGACCTAACACTACAACTCTAGAAAAAAAAGAGATCCACACCAAAAGCAGTAGACGACAGAAATTAATTAAAATCAGAGCTGAAATTAATAAAATTTAAACAAAAGAAACAATTATAAAATTGACAAAACAAAAAGTTGTCTTTGAAAGAATAAATGAAATAGATGAAACCCTGGCTATTCTAATGAAGATAAATAAGAGAGAAAACTCAAATTACTAAATAAAATACAAGATGAAGCAGGAAATACCACAATGGATATGTCTGAAATACATAAATAGCAATTACATAAATAGTAATTAAAAACCATTTTGAATATTTATACTCTAATAAAGTAGAAAGTATTGAAAACATATGATGATAAATTTCTAGAGACATATGACCTACCAAAACTGAATGAGAATATTATACATGATTTAAATAGATAAATTTCAAGTAATGAAATAGAAAATGCCATCAACATTCTACCAATCAAGAAAAGACCAGGACCAGATGTATTCTCAACCCAGTTCTAGAAAACTTAACAATAATTAAACAAAAAATTAACGCCAATATTCCTCAAACTATTCCATGAGATAGAAAAGGAGGAAACATTTCAAAACTCATTTTTGAGGCTAATGTCATCCTGATACCAAAAAACAGACAAACACACATCAAGGACAATAAACGTCAGACCAACATCCCTGATGAGCATGGATGCAAAAATTGTCAATAAAATTCTGTCAAATCAAATTCAAAATCATATGAAAAAGACAGTGCACCACAATCAAGTGGGATTAATCCGAGGTTTGCAAGATTATTTAAACACACAGTGATCAAGAAATGTAACTCATCTTATTAAAAGACTTAAAAACATGAATCATGATAATCTCAACAGATGTAGAAAAAAGCATTTGACAAAATACAGCACACCTTCCTTTTCAGAACATTAGAAAAACTAGGGCTAGTAGGAATATACCTCAACATTGTAAAAGCTATCTGTGCTAAACCCAGGCCCAGCATTATTCTAAATATAGAAAAATTGAGAGCATTTCCTCTAAAAACTGGAACAAGACAAGGATGTCCTCTTTTACTACTTCTATTCAACATCATTTTTTGAAACTCTAGTCAGAACAATCAAACAAAAGAAAGAAATTAAAGGGATACACATAGGTAAAGAAAAACTCAAACTATCACTTTTTGCTGATGACATGTTCTGTATATAGTAGATACAAAAATTCCACCAGAAAACTTCTAGAACTAATGAATGAATTTAATAAATTAGCAGGATATAAAATTAGAACCCATAAATCAAACATTTTCCTATAAATCAGTGATGAATCCACTGACAGAGAAACTAGAAAAACTACTCCATTCACAATAGACTTAAAAAAAAAAAAGAAAAAAGAAAACCTGGAAATCAATTTAACAAAAGAGGTGAAAGACCTCTACAACAAAAACTACAGAAAACTAAAGAAAAAAATTATAGAAAACCTCAGAAGATGGAAAGACCTCCAAGATCTCCAATACTTCTTGCTATTGGATAGGCATAATTAATATTGTCAAAATGGCCATATACCAAAGGATTATACAGATTTAATGAAATTCCTATTAAAATCCCAATGACATTCTTCATAGAAAGAGAAAAACAATCATGAAATGACCAATATGATTCTGCAACATGTACACTTAGAAATATGAGAAATTATATACCATCTATGCAAGATATATCAAAAGTGCATAAGTTTGCCCAGCCAGCTGGACTGCGGCATGAGAGCTTGAATTTGATCATGAAGCACTACTAACCAACAAACAAAATACCAAAAATACAGCAACGTGAACAAGGTTTATAACACTATACTATTACATACAACATGATAAGAGCATATTTTATGTCCTCACCAGACATTAGAGTAATTGCCACTTGGCCAAATTTATTTAATTCCACTAGTTTGGTGGGAACATCTTAAATATTCTTCAACTTCATTTCTTTTGTTAATATATCATTAAAATGTGAGGTTAACTAAAATTTTGTCATTATGGTCTTTAACCAAAAAAAGAAAATTGTTATCATTTTGTTAACAGTTTTTATCAGAATGCTCTTTGGATTTCAATTAATGTCTTACTGACATTATTTCTGCATTTTTGCATTTTCTTCTATTTTCTTTAAATATGACAAATTATCATTATTGATTCTAAGTTTAATCTACTTTTGATTCCTAGAACAAAACAAACTTAATCCTAGTTGATTTTTTAAAATTAACATCTTCAATTTATTAGTATTTTATATTTAATTCTTTGTTTATGTTTATGAGAAAAAAATGATGGCATTTTTATTATGAATTTAATTCTAGCTTCATCAAATCAGCATAAAATTTGAAAAATAATTTTGTATTTTATAGTAGCTAAAGTAATATTTATTCTTCTAATGATATTTGTTAATATAGAAAATAATTCACTAATGGAACCATATAAAACAGATTTTTTTTAGAAACTTTTCTTTATTCTGATGATGTAAATAATTTCTTGATCAAATACATAACTATCCTGATATCATTTTCCATATGTTGTGTGGTTTTGCTGTTTCTTTATTCTTTTTCACCTCAATTTCTGAATTATTTTTGTATAATTATCCACAAATTTTCTTGTTATTTTCATGAATGATATAGTAGAATCTATTATTTATAGTTCCTAATGTTGCTGAGTCTAAACTTCTATTTCTTTTTTAATTCATTCTGTTATGTGATCGTATTCTATTTGTTATCAGTGTCCTAATTTTCATTTTTTCCTATGCTTTAATTCTTCTCTTTGCTCTTTTCAAATTTTGTTTTTGAATTCTTTAGAGTTATATATAAATCAATTATTTGATTTATTTCTCTTTCAAAAGGCACTATAGATTTTAATGTTTCCAACATAAACCTACATATTTTCTCTACACACTACTTTGACAATATTCTACCAATACAGATATGTTGCAGAACAATAATATTTTAAGCAAATTCTTTTCAAATTTTCACTGTGATTTTATTATTCACCCATGTTAATTAAAAATATTTTACCTAATTTCCATTTGTGTAGATTTTTCTGTTACCATTTTTTAATAAGTCTTTCCCTTAAATTTCACTGAGGCCATGGTACAGTTTGGATAACTTAAATTTTTCTTTAGTTGATTGAGACTTGATTGATTACATGAGATATGCTTGTTAGTGATAAAAAGTTATTTTAAATAATTTATATATTATTGCTAGGTACAGTGTGTTATACATGTAAACTCTTCTATGTGTTAATTATTTTTGTTCATATTTTCCCCTATTAACAAATGGTCCAAACTTTAATAATTAATCATCATGAAATAAGTTTTAATATCATACCACTTAACAACAATAAGGCCCTTAGTGATTTCACAGGGATAAGCAATCAAACTCCACAATCCCATTTCAAGGTGGGGGGGAGGTTCAAGGTAACAAGAATGAGAGGAAAAGGAAAATGAAATGTGAGAAAGTAAATTTAAAATTATTCATAACTGAGCTAGCCTCAGTTTTTAGATAATGGCCATTTAAGAGAGAAAGTAGGATTTTGTACAGACTTGTGAAGAGTATCTTGGAGAAAGAGAATTCTTTTTTCTGTCTGGTTCATCCCATCTTTTATAACTCCTTGTACCAATAGCTCTAAATAGAATTAATTCTTACTAGCTACTTTTCTAAGTTGTGGTACTGACACTTTCTGATACCAGTCAGAACAATTCTTCTGGGGCTTCAAAGTCTGGTGTCCTTCACTAACAGAATCTATAATGACTATGGTAGTCAGATCTCTATTCCCTGGGAAAGCTGAGGCAGCAGAGGTATCTGAGACCATCCTTTTAGCAAAAAGTTGAGTCCTGGGGAACTGAAAAAACTAGTGACCTCTGGGAAGCTACAAGACAGTGTCTGGTAGAGGGTGCAGCTGGAAGTCCCAGGACTGATACTTATCAGCACATACAATCACTTCATGGTTTCCAACCTGCCCAAACCACAGGACCACATCTTGAAACTAAGATGCAATTGAAGCTGTAATTTTCTTTTTCTTTTTTCTTTTCTCACCCTTCCTCGGCCTCCTTCCTTTTTCCCTCCCTCCCTTCCTTCCTTCAGATATTTTACTTTTCATTGCTCTTCCTTCCTATATTAAGAGTTTCTTTCTTCATTTTCTTTCTACAATGACTATTTATATCATTCAGAGCTCAGCAAATCATCTCAAAGAACTTCTCTAGCAGTTTCACTGAAAATATCTCTACCCCACATTCAAAGTTTTTGACACTGTCTGAAAATTATTTAAACAGGTGTTTTGAATATGTAGAGGAGAGTCCACTTGTACAATGAGATGCATGCTGGCAAAATTTTGTGTGTTATTTTCACTCTCCTTAATGCAGAACCAAGAACAGAAGCTATATACAATGAGGTAAGAAGTGTGACACTACATATAAATGAGATATATAGAACCTAGCTGATTTTCATTGAAACAGTAGATTTGTATAATATTAACAGAAATAATATAAAGTAATTTATCATCAATTATTAAATAGATTAATTATATGAAATAACTTATTTAAACTATTTGGTGAATGGGAAAGAAGGAACTTCAATGTATGCATATTGGATGAGAGATATATTTTGCTAAACAGATAGCCCAATCAAAATGACTACAGATGAGCCTCCAATAATCCACACCAAATTTGCTCTTTCCAGCCCACATCTCTGTTTGATACCCAACTCATCCAGGAAAGACTGACTGTAGCAACAGTTTTCTTAAGGTATTATTATCAAGTTGTTTTATTTTGTAACTATCTCCTGAATAATTAATACTGGTTCATAATTAAATATGACCATGGAAAGAATCAAATACATAAACCCCTGGAATTTATGTGTAAACTTTGCAAACTCATCATGTATATTTATTATGTTTAGACTTACATGTTTGATAATTCAATATGTAAAATTGTGATTCCTTTGAAAATATGTAATTGAGTAACTGTTTTATTCTTTGAGTTTAAGTTGTAAGTTAAACATTATTTTACTCTGCATTTAAAAAACAGTTACAGTTTGCTGTGTATAATATTATTATAATTTATAAATAAGTGATTGATAGAATTTATTTTGTTAGAGAGAAAAAGACATAAACTACAAATACATTGTTAAAATTATAAATACTGCTAACATGTATACATACCAGTCACAAATATAAGATTTATTGATAATTATAATTAATTTGTGTTAAAATTATTAAAATTAAAAATAAATATATTAGAAGTACTGGCTGAATTTAAATGTTTAATCTGTTTTTAAGATATTAATTCTACAAATAGAATATCAATTTTCAAAATTCAGTTGCTACAAATGAACTTTTCAATTTTCAAAGACCACCATCCTATACTATGACATTTAATTTAGATACACATGTTACTTTGCCAATGAGTCCACAAATAAATAATATTTTAGCAACTGGGCATGGTGCACACATCTGTAATCCCAATGGCTCAAGAGGCTGAGATAGGTTGATCTCAAGTCCAAAGCCAGCCTCAGCCAACAAGGGTAACTAAGCAGCTTAGTGAGATTCTGTCTCTAAATAAAATACAAAATAGGGCTGGGAATGTGACTCAGTAATCAAGTGCATCTGAGTTCAATCCCTGGTGCACCTGCCCCCCCAAATTAGTATTTTAGTATTTATAGAAAACAGAATATCACTTGGTCAATCTCTATAATTATCAATGAGGTTTGTGGTTTGTTTAACTGACAAAGTTACTAATTGAATAAATCTAAATGGAGCACAGAAATCTCTGTTTGTCACTAATGTCTCCTTTGATTCTTATAATTAACAAATTTGTGATGCACTATCCTCAGGCACATTCTTGTTCCTAATTTGCTCCCCATCAGATGTGGATATTTTCACTAAGTCCCTTGTTTTATGCCATCAAATGTCCTAACATGAAACTGTTTTTCCTGAAAGGACATGCTTACTGAAAGTTGATGATTTTTTTTTTCTGTAAGAAATTTTTTCTTTGCCTGCAGATTAGACCTACTCTGTTTCACTTTTCTATTTTAAGAGTCATAGAAAATGTGTTCTGATCCATCAGGAAGCTTACTAGACTTACCTAATAATAATTCTTTTCAATTTATTACAGCTAATTGGAGTCAAAAAAGCATGAAAATAACAAATTTAGATGGCATATCATGATAGAGTTTGATTCTTTCATACTTCTCTCAAAAAAGCTACTCAGTCTGTTTATTTAAATATATTCATATTACACTAGGGATCTTTAGTGTATTTTTTACAACTTATTAGAAATGATCAAGTTTTTGCTATTTGTAATAAAATCAAATGCTTCACTCAACTGAATATGCAGAAAACAACTCTAGCTTGGTGATCTATTCCTAGGATGTATTATTTGAACATTAAAATTTTCTTTTATAGTTGCTGGATCTGTATCTTAATATGAAATTATAACCTTTCCTGTGTAAAATCTTAGATAAACATTCTCATTCAGTGACTACCAGCCAAAGGCTTCACTCAGACAATGGAAGATTGATTCTTAAAGTTATCAAAATCAATGCCATTTTCTACTGTTACTTAGTATTCAAAATTTTTCACCTGAATCAGAACTGATTATTGAGAACTGCCTCTAATATTCTCCTGTCTGTCAGCAGCAGAATCACTAGGACTGGGTTGAAGTTTTTAAATTTATTGGCGTTTTTCTAAAAAAAATTGCATAAACCTATCATCTAAGATAAATAGGTCATCTAGTACAGAGACGATCTTTTTAAAAAGGAAGTTTTTATCCATGAAGTCTTACATCATCAACAAAATTGTGTCATCATTCTATGCTCCAACTCACCCTAAATTAAAGTTACCTTCTTATTTATCCTTAGTTTCACTTTCTTCTTCATATATTGAAAGCATAATTAAGTTATTTTTATATTAAAAAATGAATACATTTTTGTTACTCATGTCATCTCCTAATTAGGGACATAAAGATCAAGAAAGTGGTGTCTCATAAGATCACCGTATCTGTAAATTTGAAGCACAATAATTTTTCAGTATATGCTAATAGTTCAGCTAATCTAGGCACACTCAGCAAGTAATGAAGCAAAGAAAGGGAAGATAATCAATGGTAATCATATCTGTATTTTTTTCCATCCCTTCAGATTTCATTGTCATCTCATTTATGGAAGGCAAAACAAAAAGAAGTTATCAAAATAAAAAGGAGAAAAGTGCAGTTTAGAAAAAGAAAATATTCTTGCTAGTTCAAGGGGAGATTTAATTTACTCAACATTGAATGAATGTACTTTTGAAACAACAAAGGATAACAGAATGTTACTGTAGAGATGTTGACTATTGCAATGTAAAATGCAAAAGTATTCCAAGATGAATTGAATCAGCTTGTGTATATCAGCAGGCAATTAAATAGACAAACTGGTTTATTGATTATAGCAATGTACATTCTGGTCCACAGCACATTGTAGTTTGAACATACCGAAACAAAAACATGAGTATACAAGTATTCTAAATGCATTTTTAACTATAAGCAGTTCCTATGGTAAATAAGCCGAGCTTTAATATTCACTAACTAGTATACTATTCTAGTGCACAGTTTGGGAACTTTCATTGTTTACAGCAATGTTAAACTGAGCTAAAAGCCTCTGTTATTCTATAATATTCCATATTCTTTTGCAAACATGTACATACACAATATAGGCATGAGTTAAATTAGATTAAGGACATTCAAAAAGGTTTAAAGTAGACATCCACATTGAAATTACTCAAATGTATTTTCAAATTACAAAATTCAATTTTATAGTATCATTATATCACCTAGGTATAATAAGGTGAATTTTTATGGGTGAATTTGGATAGTAGCTTTTTTTTCTCATTTCAGGTTAAATAGAAATGTGTTATTTAAAATATTTTATAAAGTGGTAGTTGTCTTTTTAATTCATGATGAATATAAACTCATGGTATTTACATTTTGGAAAATTATCACATCAGAATTTATAAATATTCTCATTTACTTTATGACCATCTTAGATTCGGCATGCTTGGTTTTCAGATTCCTTGTTCCTATTTTCTTGTTTAATGGAAGTAGGGAGAGCAATACTTCCTGAGAAAATCTGAGCCAACTGTTAAGTATAACCTCAGTGTAGATAGTCTCACTTCCCACCTTTTATTGAAGTTTCTCAGTCGTTTGGATTTTCACATAAGCACTATGCTCAATTCTATCACTCTGGTTGATGTTCTATATAAAATATTTCCAGATGTCTTATCACATATACAATTATCTGCAGGCCTGATAATATTTTCAAAAATCTATAAAAGCTAATGAGTGATAGCAAATTCAATGTGTTTACATTCTACATAATATAACCTACTATGAATCCCCAGCAAAGTATCAGGCATTCAGACAAGAATCACTTTTGCATTCCTGAAATTATCACATGAAGTCTACTCTTTCCAAATTTTTAAGGTAAAATTCTACAGATTAAACATCTCCAATATTCTTCCTTAAGTCCATATGAACACCTGAGTGTTATATTTACCCCTATTTTTTTCAAACCCTTGTAACATTTTCTCATAAAAAGCCCCTCCTGTTAAAGTGAGCAAATACATTACAAAATTTTCACTTCTATAATTATTTGTTTCTAGCATCTTGCACTTAGGAGATCAATATTCTTTGGAAGTGTGTTAGAGTCTGTAAACAAGTCAGGATGGCACCTGGCATTTTTCCAGAGGGAGTGGTTTGTAAGGTGGGGCCAGGGAGCCATTAAGTGTGGAGATTTCTTATTGGTTGACTGCTATATCTAGTTTATGTTAATTAAGATAATCTGTGTGTAATGTATATATACCCCTCCTGTCCTACAATAAAAGGCTCCCACTCCTGCTGTATCAATGTGCACAAGTTTCTCCTCACCCCCTGGTTATTTTGCTGCAGCTGGATTTTTCATCACTTACCCCCTAGTGTTCTGGGAGCCCCAGAACACTAGGGGGTAAGTGATGAAAAAAAGCTGCTGGTCCCTAGGTAGGATGAGAGCAAATCTGCTTGTCCCTAGATAGGGCAAGAGGAAAAATGGCCTTTTTGAGAAAATGGAGAGGATTGATACAGTATGTTTGTGTCTTGTTTTGTCTCAATGTATTGTATTGTCTTTGTGATGAAAATATGGAAGGGGTGTTAAGTAAATTGATAAGGGAAAGAGGCACCCTAGTGGAACCAAGAATAGTTAGGGCATGTGTTTATGGAAGCCCAGGAACTCTAGTCAGAAAGAAGAAAGTTCAGAGGAGGAAGGATTATCAGAAAAAAAAGCTACAGCAAAATAACCAGGGGGTGATGAACAACTTGTATACATTGATACAGCAGGAGTGGGAGCCTTTTATTGTAGGACAGGAAGGGTATATATACACTACACACAGCTTATTTTAATTAACATAAACTAGATACAGCAGTCAACCAATAAGGAATCTCCACACTTAATGGCTCGCTGGTGTTACTTCACAAACCACTCCCTCTGGCAAGATGCCAGACACCATCCAGACTTGTTTACAGACCCTAACAGAAGTGTGTTTTTATTTTTGATAAAATGTTGTTATAAAATAAATGTAAATTTATTAAAAATCTATTAAGATAGTAACAAGTTCTCACATGTTCCATATCCAATAACTTTGTTAATATTTTAACATTAATTTTATGTTAAAATTTTATCAGTATTTTGTTAATTCTTATTAATATTATTAAGGTTTATTTCTCATAAATAATATATAAATATTGATACAAGAACTCAAAACTTACTCAGATTTCCTTACTATTTTAATCTAAAATTTTATTTTTAACTGATACTTACAAATATTAAGTTATGCATTCATGTGATGGGTATTCATATGATGTTTCAATACATGCATGTATCATAATGTTTAAATTAGAGTAAGTATATCTAACTTCCCACTTATTTATACTGATTACATTCAACATATTTTCTTCTAGCTTTTTGAAATATGCAGTATATTATTGTTGTATATAGTCATACTACTTTAAAACAGCAAAACAGAACTTCTTGCTCCTATTTCACTATAACATACTGTTGATTAGCCTTTCTACTCCTCTGATAATAACCATTCTTTTCTAAACTTCTAAGATAGTAAAGTTGTTAGATTCCACATATAAGTGGGATCATTCAGTATTTATTTTTCTGTGTGTAGTTTATTTCTCTTTAACATAAAGATATCCATTTCTATCCATGTTGTCATAAATGATAAAATTTGAGTCTTTTTATGGTTAAATAAGATTCCCTTGTATATATGGACCACATTTTCTTCATCAGTAGATCAACACTTCAGTTATTTTCTTCTCTTGGCTCTTGTGGGTAGTGCTACTCATTTCCTTATCTTATGTTCTTTAAGATTCCTATCCAATTAAACATATTACATTTATTACTCAAGGTTTCTTAAGTTCCTCTTTTCATAAAAAACTTTGCACTTTTATCAAAGACCTTTGTAATTTTCAGAGTATTAGTCAAATAATTTGTAGAATGCACCATAAATGATATTTGTTGTGTTGTTTATTTTTCATTTTATTTATTTATTTTTAGATTAGAGTACAGTTCTTGATTTGGGGGAGAAAGAAGCCAGTGGTAAAGTGGACTTCTCATCAAATCATAACCAAGGTATATACTACTGGTATGCATATCACTGCTGGTATTAACCTCACTGAATGGCTGAGGTAGCCATTCCCAGGATCTCCCATTTTCCAGTTATTCTTGTTTGGCTTCTTTCTATAATTTACTTTTAAGAAAGAAAAAATTGTGTGAATCTCACTTAAGGGCAAGGATTTATGCTCCATCTTCTTGGAGGATAACTGTGTATATAAATTATTTGGAATTCTGCATAGAGATTTGTGTCTTCTCCCATATGTATATATTCATTCAGTCATTTATTTATTATATAAGCATGGACATATATTTATTTTTATTTGGGGGTTACAGTATTGTATTAATTTAATTATTTTATGGCCCAAATTGCTTTAACATTGGTATTTGCATGAACTTTCCATTGAGTTCCAGGTTATTTTTCACATCTCTGCATGTTTGTTTCTTTGAATACTTATTGGCTTGCTTTTTGTCACTGCAAGTAATTCCTGATTTATCCCAGTGGTATAATTAGCCATTTCTTCAGATATACCTGGTTGATTTAATTGGAATATAGTATTGAAAACAAAAACCATGTTGTTCTTATCTATAAAGTATGTTATTGATTCCACAGTCTCTCAGATGTGAGAACAAAAAGATACATGTGGGTATCAAAACAAAATTATATCTACATGTTATAAATATTTCTGTGAAATTATCCACAACTATATTAAGCTAAACATTAGTAAACATATAACCTTTTAAGTCTGTAGGAAGATATAATTTTAATTTATTTACCATTTGACTTATATTCCAATTCTAATGAATTTCTACATAGATGATTTTAATCCCTATTCTTGCTTGTCTGTAGCCTCTCATTCAAACTGTGAGGAACTGGACTTCTGATATTCACTGCCCATTTACTTAAATTGATAATTTCCTATATGCAAATGTATTTTAGAAAATTGTAGAGAACCTATATCTTATGAAGTAGTAACATTATGAACTGTAATATCTATAGGACTGTGTAAAATCCCTTTTGCTTTTAATTTCAAGGACTCAATTCACTTTGAAAGTTACCAGGTCACTGTCATACCCACTCACTTCCCCATTCTGTGATATTGTTTCATGTATTTGTAATACAGTTAGATTTCTTCACAGTTTTCATTATTTTTTCACATTTCCTGAACTCCTACATTGTATCTTCTTATTTTTATATGTTATGTTAACTCTGAGCTGTAAAGTTATGTGAGTTTTAACAAGTGTATAATGCCATGTATCTGCCATTTATGTATCATAGAGAGTAATTTCACCACTGTAAAAAAATGTTTCTGTTATTTTCTTGTTCAACCATTTTTCCCCTCTATATCCTTAGCATCCATTCTTCTACTTCACTTTCTCTATGGCTCCAGTTTGTCCATAATACCTTATAAATGAAATAACGTACTGCATAGTCTTTTTAGATTGTTTTCTTTGACTTAATACTCATTTAAGATTCATCTTTGGCTTTGTGTGGCTTCATAAGTCATACTTTTCACTGATAAGCAGTTTTCTATTATAAGAATATATTGCAAATTTGTCTGTGCATTCAATGATAGAGGAAATCTTATTTGCCTTCAGTGTTTTTTTTGCAATAATAAAACTGCTATAATATTTCCATTCAAAACTTTGTGGGCATACACCTTTTAAATAATTTGTATAAATACTCTAGGAACCATGATTGTTGGGTCATGTGATAGAACTGCCTTTAGCTTTGTAAGAAACTGTTAAACCATCTTCCAATGTGTCTTTTCAACATTACCTTCCTATAAGCAATCAATCAGAATTCCTGTTCTGCAGCTTGCTAGCTTGAGGGTGCCAGTGGTATTTTTTGTTCATTTGTTTGTTTGTTTGTTCGTTGCTGTTTTAATTTTTATTTTCCTATGAACATCATTTCATATGCTTATTTGTCTATGTGATGTGGCAAGGTTTTAATTTTTATTTTCCTATGAACATCATTTCATATGCTTATTTGTCTATGTGATCTTGCAAGGTATCTGTTAAGACATTTTGCCCCTTTGAAAATGAGGTTGTTTTTCTTTTCTTGGCTTTTCAATGTTCTTTTTAAATTTGGAATACTACTCCTTTATCCAAAATGTGTTTGAAAATGATTTTTCCTAGTTTTTGGCATGTATTTTGATTCTCCAAATGGTGTCTTTGGCAGAACAGAATTAAATTTTAATGAAATCCAACAATGTAATATTTTTTTATGGATTATGCTTTTGATGTTGACCATTACAAGTCTTTATCAAATGCCAGATCACCTAAAACTTATTTTTCTTTCCTATAAGCTAAACAGTTTTGAGTTTTATATTAAGGCTTATTTTAAATTATTTTCTATAAACATTAAACTTATCTGTCTAGATCTTGGAAACTCTGTACAATGTTTGGGACTCCTCTTGAAATAAAAAATTAGCTCAGGTTTACAGTTTTTAAAGACAAATGGAAAAATGTACTTGTTATCATTTAAAAATAGCATAAATTTCTGATGACTTAGACTGGGCAATTTTAATAATAATATTGTTATTGACATCTTAACATTTTAACTATGTTTTTTCTAAAAAGCTTTACAATTAACAAATCTATACTTCATTCTTAAAGGTATCAGGTTCTCAGTAAAACTCCCTTGCTTTAAGGAATGGAGAAATATTAGGTTTTATTTTTAAAATATACATTTCCAAATTACCCAAAGAGTATTTAGATTATAATTTTATTATATAATTGTGGTGCATAATAAATCGATGATCATGTTGATCATTACTATTCTGAGAATCTGAAATCCAAAGTGTTTGAGCACAGGCATGATGTCAAAATTAGAGTACTTACATGGATCTTCATGTGGCAGGTTTAGTCAAAGTTCAGGTGTATTAAAAATAATATTATTATAAAAGTACCTTTGGTCTATCTGTACTAGGTATATATGCAACATAAATAAATTTAGCATGTAGTCTTGGATCACATTCCTAAGATATCTCATTAAGTATATGCAAATATAAAATAAAAAAAAAACTCTGAAAACTTAAACACTTCTGGTCCCAAGTATTTTGAATAATACCAAAACTGCTGCGCATACTATTCTTCACATAACTAACATATTTCTTTTACATTTGTGTTTATCCTTATATGTAATTGCAAAAAGGTAAAATTATAACACACACATTGCTAACAATAACAAAGCATCATTCAAACTTTCCTTATTAGAACTTCCATTCAATTACACATTTGTGTTTTTTAAAATATATTTTATACTGCTCATGCATTAGAGACATGATATAAAACACAAAAAAATAACAAAACAAGGAAAATGCATCCAAAATATAAGAATTTGATTTTAGTTTATACAAGTGCTATTTTAGAAGTGAAAGTGACAAATAATTTGAAATATACAATAAAAATACAATGAAGTATTTAATGAGAATGATAATTATAGGAAGACCCAACTTTAATGTGCTTTTTTCCGCCTGTAAGTTGAAAATGTCATTGGAATTATATTTACTGCTTTTGGGAAGGCTGTATTTAACTCAACTTTCCTAGGAGGTTTGAGAAGTTTAGCTAATAACTAAGAGTGATGTCAGAGATTGGTTACTCTGTGGAGGTATGGACATGAGAGTATACACAGGCCATAGAAAATAAAACCCTCTTTCTCTGGGAAGCTGTCATCAGTAAAAGTTGGGGCATTTTTGAAGCACAGAATTTCATGACTACAATCTTCCATATTCTGTGAAAAAAAAAGAGAAATGCCCTTTAAAAGAGTTTGACAAATCATCAAGTGTTATTAAAACTATAAATCACCAACATGCAGTCTGAGCAGTTCTTTTAACCCAACATCCAGGACATTCTCTTTCTCATAACTTTCTTGGTTATTTATCTTCATGGTACACCAAAGACCCATATGTGAATCTTTTGGGTATCAACATGTGATGAGTATATTAACCAAATATTCCACCATCAATTGCAATATTCTCAAAGGGAACTCAAGTTTGTTCTTTCTGTTTCCTAAAAGAAAATTTTGTACTATAAAAAGTGCATTTAAGTTCAATTAAAGTATTTAAAATAATGAAAAATAAATTCCTTGATGAAAGAACATTAGCCAAGATTCATTAAAACACATATTAATAAGCCAATTATAATAAAGTATATATTTTGTCAAAAAACTGTGCCTTACTTAGGACTATGAATTACTTTCAAAAGCCTCAAAAAGAATCCCTTACAAGTCCCAAACTTCTATTTTGGTTAAAATAATTACTGGTTCTAGTTTTCTGCAAAATTTAATGTACAAGTTTTCATTCTCTCTTTGTCTCTAGAACTCCATTTGTGAAGTCTGGTTGTTTTGCTAGATCTCCTTGGCTCTTCTGTTCATTTCAATTTCATTTTCTGCTGAGTTTCCTCTGCTGTCAGAACTACATTGTATACAGTCATTCTTTAAAATAGGTCAACCACTGCTTTATTTGTTATCACAGGTTATGCATAGTAAGAGTGGACTCCTCTGATGGTTGCAAGCAGGATCATAGATACCTAAAAATTTTAAATGCTACAATGGACTGAGAAGAGCTATTATGAAAACTCAGTATCATATTTATTTTAGATGTAAATGTTAAATAAGGATAAATTATTAGTGAATCATAAACTAAAAACAAACCATATAAGAAATGCATTTGGCTTAATTACAACATTTCCAAAAGATTCTTATGATGATTAGAGGTTTAATATTGAAAGCTGTGTGAAATAGCTACCAAGATACAATTCGTTAAGATATATATATATATATATATATATATATATATATATATATATATAGAGAGAGAGAGAGAGAGAGAGAGAGAGCTTTTTATATTTAAAATTATATATACTGACAAATATGTATTTAGAACAGAATGACTAATAAAAACAGCACTTTGAGAGAAGGATGTCTATACTTAAACTATCTATATTTACAAATATATATATATATATATATATATATATATATAATTTACAAAACTGAATGATAAAAATAACAATTTGCTTGAAACAATTTGTATCCATAACTGTTAGTTATAAAAACTCTGATTTAAAAAAGATACTGGCAAACACAAACTTTGAATTCCTTAAAAATTCCAGCAAATCACATACAGAAACATATTAAAAAGATAATGCACCACAATCAAGGAGGGTTCTTTCCAAGGATGAAAGGCTGATTCAACATCACATCAATAGACTTAAAGATAAGAATCATATCATCAACTCAATAGATTCAGAGAAAGCATTTGACAAAATTCAGCACCCCTTTATGTTCAAACCACTAGAAAAATTAGGGATAGTAGGAATATACCTCAACATTATAAAAGCTATCTATGCTAAGCCAAAGCCAGCATCATTCTAAATGATGAAAAATTGAAAGCATACCTTTTACAAATTGGAACAAAACAAGGATTCCCTCTATTACCATTTTCATTCAACATAGTCATGGAAACTCTAGCAAGAGCAATTAGATGAAAGAAATTAAAGAGATACAAATAGGCAAAGAAGAACTCAAACTATAACTATTTGTCAACGACATGATTCTATGTTTAGAAGATCCAAAAATTTCCACCAGAAAACTTCTAAACTCATAAATGATTTCAACAATATAGCAGGTTATAAAATAAACACCCATAAATCAAATGCCTTCCTATACATCAGTTATAAATCCACTGAAGGAGAAATTATGAGAATTAATCCATTTATAATAATATCAAGAAAGAAAGAAAGAGAGAGAGAGAGAGAGAGAGAGAGAGAGAGAGAGAGAGAGAGAGAGAAGAGAAAGAGAGAAGAGAGACAGGGAGGGAAGGAGGGAGGGAGGGAGGGAGGCAAAAGAAAATACTTGGGAATCAATCATTAAAAAGAGGCTAAAAACCATTATAATGAAAACTATAGAACACTAAAAAAGAATCTGAAGAAAACTTTAGAAGATGGAAAGATCTCGCATGCTCTTGGATAGTCAAAATTAATGGCAATACTACTAAAATTTTCACACAGATTTAATGCAATTCCTATTGAAATCACAATAATACTCTTAGTAGAAATTGAAAAAGCAGGCCAGGCACTGTGGTGCACTTTAATACTAGCTCCTAGGGAGACTGAGGAAGAACGATCATGAGTTCAAAGCCAGCCTCAAGAAGAGGAGGCCCTAAGCAACTCAGGGAGATCCTGTCTCTAAATAAAATACAGAATAATCTGGGGATGTGGCTCAGTGTCCGAGTGCCCCTAACTTCAATCCCTGTTACCAATAAAAAAGAAAAAGAAAAAAATAGAGATTGAGAAAGCAATCATGAAATTTATTTGGAAAAAATAAGAGGCCCAGAAAAGCCAAACCAATCCTTAGCAAAAAAAAAAAAAAAAAGTAAAGTAGGAGGTATGACAATACCAAACCTTAAACCTTAAACTGTACTACAGAGCCATTGAAACAAAAATGTCATAGTATTGGCATCAAAACAGACATGTAGAACAATGGTGACACAGATAAAACCCACATAAATACAATTACTCATACTACACAAACTGCCAAAAGTATTCATTGGCAGAAAATATCCTCTTTAACAAAAAGTGCTGAGGAATATTGGAAACCCATATGTTACAAAATGAAATTAAACCCCAATCTCTCACTGTGCACAAAACTCAGCTCAACGTGGAACAAAGACTTAGGCCCTAGACAGAGACCCTGAGCCTTAAAAAAAAAAAAATAGTAGGCCCAAATCTTCTCCGTGTCAGCTAAGGAACCCACTTCCTTAATAAGACTCCTAAAACCAAAGAAGTAAAGTAAAGAATAAATAAATGGAAAGGATTTAAACTAAAAAACTTATTCACAGCAAAGGAAATAATTAATAATGTGAAGAAAGAGCCCGTAGAATGAAAGAAAATCTTTCTCATGGGCAACTCATATCATTCATCTCCAGGATATATAAAAAACTCAAAAAACTCAACACAATAATAATAATAATAATAATACAGTCAATAAATTAATTAATTAATTGAACCGACACTTCACTGAAGAAGAAATACAATCAATAAAAAAAATACTTGAAAACAATAATTTCAATATTTCTAGCAATTAGAGAAATACAAATAAAAACAGCTCTTAAGGCTGGACACGGTGACACATGCCTGTAATCCCAGAAGCTCAGGAGGCTAAGGCAGGAGGATTTTGAGTTCAAAGCCAGCATCAGCAACTTAGTGAGGTCCTAGGAAACTCAGTGAGACCCTGTCTCTAAATAAAATACCAAAAAAGGGTTAGAGATGTTGTTCAGTGTTTAAGTGCCCCTGGGTTCAATCCCTGGTACAAACAACAACAAAGTGGATCAAAGATTTAGACACTAGACAGAGACCCTGAGCCTAATAAAAAATAAAATAAAAAATTAAATAGTAGGCTCAAATATTCACCATGCCGGCTAACAAAAAAATAAACAACAAAAAAAACCCTGAGATTTCATATTTCCCATCAAAATGGCAATATGAAGAAGACAAGTAAAAATAAATGTTGTCAAGGATGTGGGGGAAAAGGTACACTTACAAATATCTGGTGAGACTGCAAATTGGTGCAACCATTATGGAAAACAGTTGGAGATTCCTCAGAAAAATTGAGATGAAACCACTATTTGACTCAGCTATCCCACTTCTCAGTTTATACCAAAGGTATTAAAATTAGCATACTATAGTGACATAGCCACATCAATATTTAAACCAGCTCAATTCACAATAGCCAAATTACTCAACCAACCTTTGATACCCTTCAACTGATTAATGGATAAAGAAAATGAGGTGCTATACACAGAATATTATTTAGCCTTAAAGAATATTTAAAATTTGGCATTTTCTGGTAAATGGATGGAGCTGGAGAATATCATGCTAAGTAAAATTATTCAGTCCCCCAAAATCAAAGGGTGAATGTTTTATCTGATATTCAGATGCTAATTCGCAATCATCAGGGGTCTAGGGAAACATAGAGACATTTTGAATTAGAGGGGAATAAATGGAGTAGAGGGGGTATGGAGGTAGGAAGGATAATACAAGTAATTGGACAGTATTAATCTATATACATATATTATTACATAAGTGTGATTCTATATAATGTGCAAACAGAAGAATGAGAAGTTATGCTTCATTTTGGTATGATGTGTCAAAATGTATTGTACTGTAATGTGTAACTACTTGAAATAAATTTTAAAAAATGAACAGTATGGTTATTTGAAATCATATCTTATGAGATTATTCTAATGCATAGGAAATCCAGTTTACAGAAAAGTAGACCCCCAAAAAATAGGGGCCTGGCATGGTGGCACATACCTATAATCTCAGCAACTCAGGAAGCTAAAGGAGAAGGATAGAGAGTTCAAAGCCATCCTTAACAACTAATAGTAATAATATATACAGTCAAGCCCACAACAACTCAGTGAGACCCTGTCTCTAAATAAAATATAAAAAATAGCTGTGGATATGGCTGTGTAGTTAAGTTCCAATGCTTGGTACCAATTTAAAAAATAAAAAGAAAATGTTCTTTAAATATTTTAAAGTCAATTTCATATATTGTCAAAACTATTTTGTATATTGTCTAAAACTAGAAATGAAAGAGCAGAAGAGTTACAAAGATAATTTGAATTTTCATATATGGATATGTTTTCTGTCAAAATTGTACTTAGATATAATTTCATATAATTGATTATACACACTTATTATCTGCCAAACAGCAGGCACTATCCTAGATGCTAAAGTAATAGTATGCACTGATCAGTTCTATGAAAAGCAAATGTATGCAAAAATGGAATTTCATAACTTCATATAATCTAACAGACCAGGAACTCCTATAGATAACATTTTCTATTTATGTTGAGTGGTTTGTAATTAACGCAGCATTATCACTGCCAACTTTCAAGCCTTTTTTTCATTGCAAAAGTGTTAGGAACTCAGTTTTCCATAACTTTCTTTCCTTCATATTGTAGATTAAAATCATCCAACAAGGAGCCATTATTCTCCAGAAGAAGTGGCAGATGAACTAGGGAGATTCAAGATATTTTCTTTTTCATGCTGAGGCTTTATGAGTCACCTGTTTGGCTGCTATAAGTATTATTTTTTTGTCAACATTTTAATGACAAGCTAAGATTTTTAGAGATAGTTTCCCTGACCTTCATTCACTCAGTCTTTTAAATGACAGTATAAATGTCTATTCTTCTGTATTAAAATATTTATCATTTCTAATTAATAGAAAGTCTTTCCTTTCCCTGAATGAACATTGCCTGATACATTTTAATTACCAGAAATGATTTATGGAAGAAGAATCTCAAAAATGAAAACTTGAAATCGTCTGTCTTTTCTGATTATATGTGAAGTCAGTAATGGTCTCTTTGACATCGGAATGGAAGAGTTATGGATCCTTACTTCAATTCTCAGACTTGACCCAATTCTACACCCTGATCCCCTTGAAAGGGAGGCAAAGATCATGTCTGCAAGACCTTAAAATATTGCCACAATTACAAAGTATAACATTCCTCTCAGAGGTCCTCAGGGGAACCTGAAATCATTTCCCAGTGTAAAATTGCTTTGGGGAAGGAAAAAATCAAAAACTTTTCAGGGACTTTTTAGCACTTCCTCTCAGCTGATGTTATTCCTGAGACCAGGAACACTACTCTGTTTCACCCATAAGAGAAAGGGGCTATTAGTAGTGAGATGATAAATGGATATTTTGTTCTGGTCCATCTCAAAGTGCACATGATAGATCTCATCACTTATTCTGGGGTTTATCTTTAGTTCTTAGGTGCACAACATGAAGAGCTAAATTTCACAACTGTCAGAATCCCAACATTAGTTTATGATAAATGAAGTGAGGACCATGAAATAGAAAAGACCAAGTACAAGTCCCTGGAACTCTATGTCCCTATCAAAAGAGTAAACCAAAAGCAAAAGCACATTCCAGAAGATCTGAGATGATTAGAATCATAGTCACAAACCTAAGAGACACAAGGATAGCAAGAATATTCACATTTTTCAAATTCCCATTTAGCTTTTGTAGAATAAATGTTGAAAGAAATAAAATACATTTTTACAAACTTCTTTCAATTGCAGCTTTTAATCTAGATGTCGTTTCTTCACAGGAACCAGTTGATGCTTCTAATGATACCTGGTATGTTTTTCCCAATTTTTAAAATGTTTGTTTATTTGTAGAGCTGTATCAAATCCTTACTTCTGACAAAATCTATTTCCTAGAAATTTTGATCATCTTTCCCGTTACTCAGGGCTCATTCTGATCATCATTCAATGAACTCATGCTGATTGGAGTTGATGAGCAAAACCAGAAAATATCTAAGAAGCTTGGTGACAGAAATTGGGCAATATTTTTCCCAAGGTCTAAGGGTATGTCACTTCAGTGAAGATAATAATAGCTAAGTACTATTTGTTCTGTTGAGATATGGGTGACAGTGAAACACAATATTTTACAACATGTAATCTTGAAAAATAGAAAGGAAGAGTGATTCTTGGTGAGTTTCTGGTTTCTGGAAGCAACTTGTATAACATATATGAATAATCTGCTTTAATTAATTTACTTTGCAATCTGTCATGAGAAAGGATTCATGAAAATATTCACTGCTTATAAAAATCACATTATCACTTGTTCATATTATCCTGCAGATCAATGCTTGAAACATATACAATGAATAAATATAATCTATAAGATTTCTAGAATTTTTCCATGTGAAAATTAATGCACAACCTCTTAGAGTTTGAGAAAAAGTTCTGCAGTCATCATATAAAGCTTCTAGTTTCTATAATTACTGCAAAAAAAAAACAACAAACATGAAGTTACCATGCAGTCTGAGATGCTATTTACATAATTTAATGCATCATATTATAAATTGGTACATGGAAAACATTGCATAACTATCACATTAAGGTAATTAAAATATATTTAGGGCAAGTTCAAAAGAGAGATAATTTACCCACTCTTTCTCTGCTCCATTGATAAAACATCTTGCTAGGGCCATATTGACAGTTATGTATGCCTAATAGATTTGGAAACAAATAAATGGAGTTGTTTTCAGGTGGCTCCATTTGGTAGTTTGGTACCATTTTAGAGTTGATGTTTGAAGCAGTATATTTTTAGCACAGGATGGATTTATCCTTAGTCAAAAGACTTAAAGAAGTTCTTATGATTATTAACTCTGTTTGGAAAAAGGAATGATCAGATATATGGATGTACACTGACTCGTGAGCATCTGAAAATGGTTGTTAATTGGGGATTTGAAGCACTATTTTTTAAACATTAAAATTCTGAGTTAAATATATCTGCATGGCCTTTTGAAAGATGTGGAGTAGAAAAATTTCCATGTTCAATGTGAACGCGCAACAGAAGAAATCCACCACAGAAGAAGCTCTCCATAATCACAGAAACAAAATTAACATTATTTTGAAGATTAGTCATTCTCTTCCTATATAATTCAGCTTTTAATGAATGGGCTTACGGATAAAATTCTCACTATAGCAAAGGTGAACATTACACATGATCATACCAGTTTGCCCTTATTTTCACCAAGGATATATTTTTTAAAAAATTGCAGATGGCTACAATACCTTTTATTTATTTATCTTTTTATGTGGTGCTGAGGATTGAACCCAAGGCCTCAGACATTCTAGGAAAGCGCTTTACCACTGAGCAACAACCCCAACATGTCACTAAGGATATTCTGGTGTTAATTATTACTGAGTTAAAAGCAAAACACACACACACACACACACACACACACACACACACACACACGTCTGCCAATAGTAGAGATTAACATTTATGTTCCCAAACTGTGAAAGGTAGAGTAGCTAGCTGATTCCATAAGAGAATAGAGCCATATAAAAAATTCAGCTAATGATAGCATGGCTAAAAATCAGTTCTACAATTTTCTGAGAATTATAATTTGATAAGAAAGAATTAAAAAGTGTTCCAAAGAAAGACCTGCTGCTTAAAGGCAAGACCAATATATTTATAGAGACTTCAGGAACCATTTTAAGTAGGAAATATTGATTCAGGCCCTCCTGGGTTCCCCACTGGAAAAAGAGTAATAATAATTCAAAGGTTTAGAACAATAGAGTGGAGGTGTATATCAATGCCAAATTGACAATGGGAGGATTGTGCTGGCTTCCACACAATTGTGCTGGTTTAAGTATGATCCATCACAGAAGGGAGGACAGGAGCCTGGAACACCCTTTTTTTGTGGTTTCCAGTTGAAATTGTAAAGAGAAGGCACTCCCATCAGTGCCCATGCTAATAGATTTGGTACTTCTATGTACAAGTACCTCAGTACCACATGCATATCATAAAATACAAGCTGTCTAATTGGTCATGGTTTATATTTGCATAAAATGCTATTCTAAGTATCTCATGTAGTCATTGATTTCATCCCATATTTTGATCTATCTTTATAGGATTTTATATACTTTATATATACAGTTGTTGTCACTCATTTCTGCATAGTGGTTTGTCATATGTATTTATCATGTATTACTTTCCTTTTCCTCTATTCGTAAGACTTAGATGTATCCCAACACACTGCTGTAGCACACAATTCCATAATAATATCCTCATACATGTAACCTGGATAAAAATGTAAGAAAATTTCTCTGGATATTTATAAAAAATAAGTGGGACATTTACTGGACTACAAAGCATAGCAAACACCACTCCATTCTCCTTTTATCATGTTTTCTCCAGTACAGCTTAGAAGCTGTAGACTGTTCCCCAGTCCATGAAGTTGGACTTTTAGATTTTCAGTAAATGTTGCCAGATACATGCATGTAAGCAAGAATTGAAATGTACAAATGAGTCAGAGGCCAAATTCCTGCATCTTTAGTATATTTATTACTGATGCCCTATACAAGGTCATTCTTAAATCTGAACTACTTTTTTTATGAAAATATTGAGTAAGCTGGATATTCTCTGTTATTCTCCTGATTCTAAATTTTCCTGTTTTTGTTTAAAGTAAAGGTGAACATTTTTACAGATGAAGAGGATGTTTTCATTGAGTTCAGAATTCACTCAGGTATTTCTAAAGATCCTTTAGTGTAGCATTGCCTTCTCAAACAAGGGCTTGAACCTTAGATTTTGTATCTAGAAATCTCATCTGTCTAATGGATTGACAACTTGTGGAAAAGTTACATTAAACCAGTCCTCTGGGGTTTATATTTTAAAATAAGAACATCAATGAACTAATTTAAAATAAAATATATAGCACAATATTTACAATCACAGTCACTTTCTGTAAGCAAAGTCATATATAAATTCAAATTAAAATCAGAATATTTCTTCATATTTAGTAATCATGACAAGGGGCCAGTTCTGTAGTCTTCATGATTAATTCCTTCTAGCCATGGATAATTGGCTGCATCTATCCATTTTATTTTGATAGATTTGCTACATAGCTTAGAAACTTATTTTTATGAGTTCTGTCACTTTTTTTTTGGAAAGTGATGGACATATGCTGCCAAATTTGGTTTCATTTGATCACTATCTTTTGATAAATCATGTGCAAATTATGTTCCTTTTATTACACATTCTATCCTCTGACAGAATGAAGAGCTTTCACATACACAACAAGGTGTGAGATGTTTAGTGTAAGTCATGATTCAAATTAAGTAAATACACCTCAAAAAAAAAAGATTCTTAAAGACTAAAGTAAGTTTACCCCTAATTAAATTTGGTTTCCATTGTTACTATACACTTAGAATTGTACTAAAAATTAAAACTAGGTGTTTAAATCATTGTTCAATGACTAAATTTATTGGTGCCTTTTTGGTTTTGCTTTTGCTTTATTATGTTTTTATTAACCAGTTACTTGACTATATAATCTTTATAATTAACACATGAATATAAGCTACTTAACACTCCTTAAAAGTAGTTTTATTTTCAGAAATTTGTACATTTTCACCACATAAAATATTAAAATGAGACTTCACTTTGGTAATGTGTAAGGCAATAGAATTAAAACAAATGCTATGCAATGCTATTAAAATAGCAATTATTAGCACTTTATAGTTTTAAGACTAATTATGCACAAACAAAATGAATTTAAATTGCTTATATTTATATAGTCAAATTATCCAAGATAATATAAAGTATGTCTATATTAACATTTAGCCATTAATATAGTGATTCTCCTCAAGTTCTAGAATGGTTGTAACATCCACAGCTTTGAATCAAACATAATTGTAAACAATATTCAAATATTTAAAGTCCTTAAGAACTAAACAAATAAGAGTGTTCCATTCTTTCTCCTCCAATGTATTGCAAAACGGAAACCTAATTGGTATGTATGTTGAAGCTAAGAACACTTTCTATTATAATTAGAAATATATAGATAATTTATCAGAGATAAATTTCTCTCATCTTAGAGTATCATGCTTAACTGATGTGATGAGCATGATATTAATATCTATAAAGGGCAAACTTGAAAAGAACCATTTTAAATAAATGATTCTTAAGAAATAAATGACTACATCAAATACTTCCACATTTTCTGATTCTGTTACATATCTCTCTGTTGTGTTCCACATACTTTTACAGTTTCAGGTTGTGTGCTTTTATGTGCATACACATCCTTATACCTTAGTTTCTTTATCTTTCTTAATTAAAATTTTGAATTTGCTTTTTCTTTCTAACCTCATTGTTGAGCCCTTTCCATGGCAAAAATTTTATTAAGAAATTTATTTTTTCCTGATAGGAAATATATGAGGCTTTCTGGAGGTCCCAATTTTAGTATACTTTTTAATAATGTTATTTTGGAGCTGATAGATACCATCTACTGGATATTGTGCACTCAATGATCAATTAAGATACAAAATAACACACCAAGGCAATTAGGTACAAATCCCTTACTATAAAATTGAATGAAACTGGTGTCAAGGAGGGAGAAATTTTGGATGTGTTATCCAACACTACAAAATTATATATTCATGTAATTAAGTCAATAGAAAGCTCTAAATATTTCCCTTACCTTACTTACAAAAATATATTTTAGGAAAATATAACAATTTCTAAAAAATAGATGGTGGATCCTATCTGCTGTGAAAATTTACTTGGCAGGAAATGAGATGTAAAATCATCCTGGTATTACAAATTCAGAATAGCAAAATTAACAGGTGTAATGGAAGAAATATAAGGTTATACTTCTGGTTTTTACCTGTCATTATCCTTTCCATTAACTATGTAGTCCCCTAAAAATGAATTTATTAGCATTAGAAACAATAGTTCTAGCATTTATATTGGAATATAATGAAATTATATGACCTGTAGAAAATAATGTTTTTCAGATATTTCATGGTTTGTTATTCAGTGTTATTATATAATCGAACATTTTTCTTCAATAAGTAAATCATGTTCTAGTTCAATTGTTCACCATGGAAAATATTTTTTTTTTATTAATAAACTTTAAAAGTGGTTTTTCAGAGCTTCTTATCTCTCTCACTCTGTTTTCCATCTATGCATTTATTGAAAAGGAGTGAGATATGTATAATGCAAATTAATTTCATACCACATTGGACCTGTTAAACCAGATATTCAAATTCTTTTCCAATTCAAAAGCATTCTAAAGCTTAAAGTTATTACTAGTAATGAGTAATTTAAAATTCTTAATTTAATTAAACTGTATTTAATTCAGTTACACGAAGACATTTTAGCAGTCTTTGAAAATACATATGACGATAATATCCATGGATTTAAGAAAAATATTGTGTTGCAAATATGCTTCATTATACTGTAGAATCACTGAAGGATAATGGTTCTTGAGTCCTAAATGAAATTCTCTAAAAGATGATGATTAAAAACAAATTATACTACAAACAATAAAGACTAAAATTAACATAAAGTATGATTTTAGATTGAATAAGGAAACCTGGATGACACTTAAAACTTACTACAAAACAATATCAATAGAACACAAGAAAAGCATTTTCCCCCACAGGAATAAATTAAAAGTCAGAAAAAAATTAAACAATAACTAAAGGAAGTCAATGTCTGCCTACTTTCTTCTAATTTCTTCTTTATGAATTATGCATGGTGGCAACAATTCCATGTAAAAGTTTTTATTAGTTTCCACTATGTAGTGAGTGTGTGTGTATGTGTGTGTGTGTGTGTGTGTGTGTGTGCATGTGTGTGTTTTAAAAACACAGTATTTTGAAGCTTATCCATATTTATGGAGAAAAAAAATATAATGGCTTTTTATTCTTAACTAAGGCTTCCACATTGAATTTCTCAGAGGAAGGAAACACTGAGGCCACTTATGAATGATGCCTGTGTGGGGGCCGCAGGGCCAAAGCACAGAGTGCAGGCAGCCGCTCTGCAGCCATTAAGCTGCCAGTTCCACTCCAGCTACTGAGGGTCTTTCAACACCAAAAGCTTTTGGGACAACTCTTGATAAGCTCACAGAGTGAACAATCAGCCTTCACTAAGAGTTTTAGAAGCAGTCTCAGTTCTCAAGCTTTCCCATGTATTTATTCACTTCCTGTTCTTGTTGTTTTGGGCACATCCTCCACCCTTGGAGTAATTATTTGTGTCTTCCTTGCTTTTTCACTTTTTAACTTTCTCTTTTATGCACTGTGCTGTACATTCCCCCTCCTCCCAGTAGTCACATATGCTACTCTCATCAAATTTTTTCACCTTCTCTTCCATGTTTTTCTTATCCTATGTCTTCTCATTGCTGTTAGTTCTTATACTAATGTTCTGAGTTTGAAATAGATTCAACAACATATCTCTGTGCTTATTGAAACTTTTCAAAAGACACTATTATGTTTCTCATATATATAAGGTAATAGAGAGCACAGAGATCCTGTAGGATCTGACATAGAGGAATAGACTCAGAAACATCAGAAATAGGGAAGTAAAATAACAAAGTGACAAAAATCAAACAAAAAGAAAAAAATAGAATACACTGCAAGATGAAAATAGAACAACTCAATATTCCAGAGGTAGTAGAGAAATATGCATGCGAAGGGCTTATAAGGGTAAAAAAAAAAAAAAAAAACAGTTGAAATTTTTGGTCACAAGTAATGACTGTGGCAGGAGACTGGCACAAATAAGGGAACCATTTGAAGGGAAATAAGCATAAATTTATTTTGATATTTTTATATAAAATTTGAAAACTAAGCCCAAAATCACTAAACAAGAAGAAAATGTCCAAGGAATAAGAAGTGTATAAATTAGAAGAATAAAAGTTACTGTCCAATTTTTTTTCCTGATGATTACAAATTTGACTATGAAAAAAATTATTTAAGGAAATACATCTATCTCTATTTAGTTCACCATAACTGATACAATTATTTCATCGTGATACCTTCTGGTGATCACTCACTTATCATAGACTGGTTTGATGCTATATAAATGTTTGTAAATGTAGATAAAGAGAAAATGGAGGCAGATTATTATTCAGGCCCAAAAAAGGATATTGAGATTCTCTGACATTTAAGATAACAGAAATAGCTTCATACCAGCACAAATTTAGGTCATTAACACTTCTAAGTAGGAAACACAGTAACCAGTCAAATTATACTTTATTTATTCTAGAGACATCATTTCATTTCTTGGAGTAAAACTATATAAATATATCAAGTCTTATTCATAAAATCCTCTTCTTTGGAGTATATGATATTCACTAGTGAAAACAAAATTTTCATTGAAAACCTGTGATATATAATTTTCTTTCTTTTTTCTTTTTTGTTGTTAGTTTTCTATTGTCAGATTACAGATGTTACCTGGCTCTATATCTTTAGTTTTTTATCATGTAAAAAATTTGTTTCGGATGCTTATTTTTACATTTCTTCAACATTTTTTTTAATTTCTATAATAATGTGTATCATCTTTTTTAAAACAATTGAGAAAGATAGTTCTTATACACATAGGAAGATCAGATTCCATTTTCTAGAAAAATGAGCTCCACATGACATTGTGACTGGCTCACTAAGGCTGCCAGAGCATTTTGTCCCCACAGATAATGTGTCAGAATAGAAATTCATGGAGCAAGGTGCAAGGAAAAACATTTGTTTTCATAAAATATTTAGGAAGCTAGTGCTTTATTTTTGTATGTTCCAGGAGAGAGCTTGAAGTAAAAGCAGGAAAACATAAAAAGTCATAATTTATGAGAATCTCATAATCTAAAAAAGGAGGCAGTTATGGAAATAAATAATGTACATTCTGAATAAAATTGCTAGAAGAGTAATATAGACACGATGCACTTATAACAGAGTGGCCAGCTAACTGATTTCCTAAAAATTTTTCATAAGGAAAGCTATATTCACTATAGTTTTCTTATTTAAACTGCTTTATTGATTTATTAGTAATGCATCACAAATAAATGCATTTAGGATACATAAATCAGTAGTGGTTTGTATTCACAGGTATGTAACTGTCATGAAACTAGTTTTAGAAAGGTTTCATCACTCCAGAAAGAAACCACATGTGTATGTCACTTGTCACAACCTGCCCCATTCCTGCACTCTAAGAAAACCAAAATCTGCTTTCTGCCTCTATAGATTTGCTTTCAGCCATGTCATGTCAATGAAAATAAATAAATGGTATTTTTTGACTTATCTTTCGCTTTCCATAATATTCTTGAGGCTCATTCATGCTAAACCATGTATTAGTACCTCACTTTTTACAACTAAATACTATTCTATTGTGTACACATATCATGGTTTTTAATTTATTAATCAGTTAATGGAAACTGCTGTTTCCACTATTTAGCTATTGAGAATAATGCTGCTATGAACATTTGTGAACAAACTTTTGTTAAAATACCTGTTTTCAATTCTTTTGGATATATGTCTGAAGTAAAATTACTACACTATAAAGTAGTTATTGGAGTGGGAGCATATAGACACAGGTTTATTTGGGAAGGAAAATGGAGGTTATCTCAAGTGAGAGATGCTTTAGGGTAAGGCAAGGGATTCACTTTCAAGGGAGAGTGCAGTCTATTTCCAGAAAGAAATACAGTCTGGATCATATAGTTGTTCTATAGAAAAACATCAAAACTTCTTTCCAGGGGCTGAGGTTATGGTTCAGTAGTAGAGCTCTTGCCTAGTATGTGTGAGGCACTGGTTTCGATTCTCAGCATCACATATATATAAAGAAAGAAAGAAAGAAAAGAAAATGTCCATTGACAACTACAAAATATTTTTTTAAAAAAACTGCTTTTCATAGAAGCTGAAAAATTTTACATTCTCACCTTCAATATGATTTTTTAAAATATTATTATCATAGCCCTCCTTAGTGGGTATGAATCAGTATGTGATGGTTTTGTTTTGCATTTACCTAATAGGATTTATTATCTTTTCATGGGCTTATAAGTAATTTGTATATCTACTTTAAGTAAATGTCTATTCAAATGTATTGCCTTTTTGTAACTGATAATTTATCTTTTTAGTATTAAGTTGTAAAAGTTCTTTATATACCCTGAATGCAAGTGACTTATTTGATAAAAAGTCTTCAAATATTTTATCCCATTTTGTGAAATGACTTTTCACTTTTTAGATCTTATAATTAACATTACAGAAATTTTTTGTTTGATGACATCTAATTGATATTTTCTTTCTTTTATCACTTGTACTTTTGGTGTCATATCTAAGAAAGTGTGGCTTGGTGCTAGGTAACAAAGTTACGCATTATTTCTTTCTAAGAATTTCAAATACTCGGCTTTTTCATTAAACCCTATAATCTATTCTGAGTCATTGTGTATGGTGTGAGGATGAAGTTCAACTCCATTTATTCCCTCTTGTGAATATCCAATTTTACAAGCACAATTTGTTGCAAAGATTACTTTGCCACTATTGAATTTTCTTCAAGCCTTGTCAAAATCATTTGCCACAAATGTGAGGATTTATACGTGAACTCTTAATTATATCTGATTAATCTATATGTCTGTCCTCACCCCAATGCTACATATTCTTGACTACTTTTTCTATTACTTATGTTTTGAAATTGGGATGTTTTAATCAATCAATAGATTGTTTTAACTCTACTGGGACTTTTACATTGCATAGGAATTTTGGAATCAGCTTGTCAATTGCTACCAAGCCAAAAGAAGCACAAATTTGTATAGGGATTGTATTGAATCTGTAGGTGAGACTATTTCTATTTTATCAATATTAAGTCTGATCCAGAAATATAGGATATCTGTATATTTACTTGTATTCCATTCAATTTTTTTTAACAATGTTTTGTTGTGACCAATGTACTTTACACTGATTTTCTTAAATATCTTCCTGAATACATTATTAATGTTGATGTTATTGTAAAGAGGATTGGTTCCTCATTTAGTTTTTGAATTTCTCTTTGATAGAATGCAGAAATTCAATATAATTTTAAATATCAATTACTATCTTATAGTCTTGGTGAACTCATATATAAGGTCAAATAGATTTTAGTATACTTCTTAGGAATTTTTATATACATTATTATATCTTTTACAAATGGTAATAAATTGATATCTTATCCATGTGAGATTGATTTTATGTTATTTCTCTTAAGTAAATTGACTGGAACCTGCAGTGATGTTGAATAGACATAGCAAGAGTAGATATCCTTGTCTTCAAATGGATTTAGAGAATGTTTTCTTATGATTCCAATTAGATGTGATGTTTACTGTAAGTTTTCCATAGTTGGTGTTTTTTATTATGTTATATTCCACAAATGTTGATTAACTTTGTCATGAATGGGCGGTGGTATCTTCCAAATAGTTTTTATGCATACACAGACATCATTATGTGATTTTTGTTCTTTACTTTTACTGTGATGTTCATATTGATTGATTTGTAGATGCTAGACCAACTTTGCATTGCTAGGTTAAATTCTTCTTGCTCATGGTGTGTATTTTTGTGCATGTTTGTAGCTTTGGTTTGCTATTAATATTTACATCTACATTCTTAAGTTGATTTATAATTTTCTCATAGTATCTTTATTTGTTTTTAGTATCAGAGTAATAATTGCCTCAAAGAATAAATTAGAAATATTTCCTCATGTTCTAGTTTTTGGAAATTAAGAGATAGTAATTATTCTAATAATATTGAGTATGTAGTTAAAAATATTAAGTATGTAGGATAAGATGCAACAGTAAGATCACTTTAGCTTGATTTTTTAATTTTAATTAGTTATATATGACAGCAGAATGCATTTTGAATCATTGTACACAATTGCAGAACAACTTTTCATTTCTATGGTTATACATGATGTAACATCACACCCTATGTGCACTCATACATGTACCTAGTGTAATGATGTCCATCTCATTCCACCATATTTCCTGCCCCCATACCCAACTCTTTCTCTCCCCTTTGCCCCATCAAAGTTCCTTCATTTTTACCATGCATCCCTCCGTTATAGATCAGCATTCACTTATCAGAGAAAATATTAGGCCCTTGATTTTTTGGGATTGGCTTCCTTCACTGAGCATGATATTCTCCAGCTCCATCCTTTTACCTGCAAATGCAATAATTTTATTCTCTTTAAATGCTGAGTAATATTCCATTGTGTATATATACCACAGTTAATTTATCCATTCGTCTATTGAAGGGCTTCTAGGTTACTTCCACAGTTTAGCCATTGTGAATTGAGCTGCTATAAACATTGCTGTGGCTGTGTTACTATAGTATGATGATTTTAATGCCTTTGCATATTGACCAAGGCGTGGGATAGCTGGGGCAAGTGGTGGTTACATTCCAAGTTTTCTAAGGAATCTTCATACTGCTTTCCAGAGTGGTTGCACCAATTTGTAGTCCCACCAGGAATGAATGAGTGTGACTTTCCCCCCCCACATACTCACCAATGTTTATTGTTGTTTGTATTCTTGATAACATACATTCTGACTGGCATAAGATGAACTCTTAGAGTAGTTTCTTTGCATTTTTTTAATTACTAGAGATGTTGAACCTTTTTTTTTTGTATATTTGTTGATGGAATATAAATCTTTTTCTGAGAACTGTCTGTTCAGCTCCTTAGCCCATTTTTTGACTGGGTTGTTGTGGATTTTTTTGGTGTTAAGATTTTTGAGTTCTTTATATATCCTAGAGATTAATTCTGTATCTGACCTGCATGTTACAAAAATTTGCTCCCAAAATGTAGACTCTCTATTCACCTCACTGATTGTTTTTTTTTTTCTGAGAAGAAATTTTTTAGTTTGAATCCATCCCATTTATTAATTCTTGATTTTATTTTTGGTACTTTTAAGAGCCTTGTTAAGGAAGTCTGGGCCTAATTCAACATGATGAATATTTGGACCTACTTTTTCCTCTATTAGGCACAGGGTCTCTGGTCTAATTCCTAAATCTTTGATCCAATTTGAGTTGATTTTTGTTCATGGTGAGAGATAGGAGTTTATTTTCATTTTGGCTACATATGGATTTCCAGTTCTCTCAGCTCCATTTGTTGAAGAGGCTATCTTTTTTCCAATGTATGTTTTTGGTGCCTTTGTCTATTATGAACAACTGTATTTATGTGGGTTTGCCTCTGTGTCTTCTATTCTGTACCATTGGTTTACATGTCCATTTGGGTGCCAATGCCATGCCATTTTTGTTACTATTAGCTTGGATTATTTTTTTTACAAAGTTTTTATTACTAATTCATTATCTTACATTTCTGCATCTATCCATATTTTCCATTTTTTTCTGAATTCAGTTTCTATAGTTTAATGTTTTTTTTAGAAATGTACCCATTTCTCCTAATTAGAATCAGATATAGTCTATGGTTGTACAATTATATAAAAATGTATTCTACTTTCAAGTAAAGCTAAAAATAACTAACAAAAAAGAAATGTATCCATTTTATTTATCAAATTTATTCCTCACACTAATCATGCACATCATCATTAAGAATACTTTGGAAATGATGCCTTCTCTTTATTTCCAATGTTATAAATTTTGACTGTTCTCTTCTTTGTTCTTGTGAATATAGGTAAAGTTTTGAAATATATCAATTTTGTAAAGAACTTTCAATATTGCTGATTTCCTTTATGATTTTCTTATTCCTTCCTTTGCCAAATTCTATTCATCATTACTTACTTCCTTTGGCTAACTTTGGTATAGTTTAGTCTAATTTTTCTAATGTTTTAGGGTGGGTGTTAGTTTAGTGTTAATAACTGGCTTTTATCTTTTTTATTAATTTTCTTTTACTTATATATGACAGTGGAATGCATTACAGTTTATATCACACAGGTAGAGCAAAATTTTTCATGTCTCTGTTGTATACAAAGTATATTCACACCAATTTGTGTCTTCATACATATACTTTGGATATTAATGTCCATCACATTCTACCATCATTTCTAAGCTCACAAGATAGATCTTTCCATCTCTAAGGTCTTCATTGATTTATTTTGTTAGGGTTCTGTAATTTTTATTATATAGATTACTCACCTCTTTCATTAACTTGATTCCCAAGGTTTTTTCTTTTACTATTGTTGTTGTTGTTGTTTGTTTGGTTGGTTGGTTGTTGTTTTTTTTTTTTTTTTTGAGGCTATTATAAATGGGGTAATTTTTCTTGTTTCCCTTTCTGAGGATTTGTCACTGATATACAGAAATACCTTTAATTTATAGGTGTTGATTTTATATCATGTTTTATTGCTGAATTCATTTACTAGTTCTTGAAGTTTTCTGGTGGAAATTTTTGGGTCTTCTAGGTGTAGAATCATATCATCAGCAAATAGTGCCAATTTAAGTTCTTCTTTTCCTATGTGTTTCCTTTTAACTTTTTTCATCTGTTTAATTGCTCTGGTCAGTGTTTGAAGGACTATGTTAAATAGAAGTTGTAAAAGAGGGCATCCCTTTCTTGTTCCAGTTTTTAGAGGGAATGCTTTAAATTTTTCTCCATTTAGAATGATGTTAGCCTCAGACTTAGGATAAATATCCTTTATGATGTTAAGATATGCTCCTATTTTTCCTTATTTTTCTACTGTTTTGAACATAAAGGGGTGCTGTATTTTGTCAAATGCTTTTTCTGCATCTATTGAGAGGATCATATGATTCTTACATTTATGTCTATTGAGGTGATGAATTATATGTATGGATTTCCATACGTTAAACCAACCTTGTGTCTCTGGGATGAATTCCACTTGATTGTGGTACACAATCCTTTTGATATGTTTTTGTGTTCAATTTGTCAGTTTTATTAAGAATTTTTGCATCTATGTTCATTAGAGATATTGGTCTGAAGATTTTTTTTAATGTCTTTTTCTGGTTTTTGGAATCAGGGTCATATTGGCCTCATAGAATGAGTTTGGAAGTGCTGCCACTTTTTATATTTTCTGAAATAAATTGAAGAGTATTGGTATTAGTTCTTCTTTAAAGATATTATAGAACACATCTGTGTATCTATCTGGTCCTGGGCTTTTCTTCATTGGAAGACTTCTGATGACATCTTCTATTTTCTCGCTTGAAATTGATCTTTTTAAATTATGTATATCATCCTGATTCAATTTGGGCAAATTATATGACTCTAGAAATTTGTCAATGCCTTTAATATTTTCTATTTTATTGGACTACAAGTCTTCAAAAAAATTTCTAATTATATTCTATATTTCCTTTTTCATCACTTATGTTAGTAATATGACTTTTCTCTCTCCTTCTCTATGTTAGCATGGCTAAGGGCCTTTCAATTTTATTTATTTTTTCAAAGAACCAACTTTTTGTTTTGTCAATTTTTAAAAATTTTTTTTGTTTCAATTTCATTAATTTCAGCTCTGATTTTAATTATTATTTCCTGTCTTCTACTGTTTTTTGGTGTTGATTTGTACTTTTTCTGTAGGCCTTTGAGATATAATGTTAAGTCATTTATTTGTTGGCATTTTCTTATCTTAAAGGAATGATCTCCATGCAATTAACTTCCCTCTTAGAACTGCTTTCTTAGTGTTCCAGAGATTTCAATATGTCATATTTGTTTTCTCATTTACCTGTAAAAATCTTTTAATCTTCTTCTTGATGTGTTCTGCAACCCATTGTTCATTCAGTAGGATATTATTTAGTCTCCAATTGTTGGAGTAGCTCATATTTCTTATTTTATGATTGATTTCTAATTTCATTTCATTATTATCTGATAGAATGCAGTATCTCTATTTCTTTATACTTGCTAAGAGTTACTTTGTGGCATAATACAAGGTCTATTTTAGAGAAGGATCCATGTGCTACTGAGAAGAAAGTGTATTCTTGCATTGAAGGATGACATATTTCATATATGTGTGTTAAGTCTAAGTTGTCAATTGAGTTCTATGATTTATTTGTTTAGCTTTTGTTTGGAAGATCTCTCTAGTGATAAAAATGGTATGTTAAAGTCACCAAGAAGTATTGTATTGTGGTTTATTTGACTCTTGAGCTTGAGAAGAGTTTGTTTGATAAACATAGACACTCCATTGTTTGGGGCAAATATATTTACAATTGTTAAATCTTGTTGGTGTATGGTTCCCTTGAGCCCTTCTTTATCCCTTTTGATTGACCTTAGCTTGAAGTCTACTTTGTTTGATATGAGGATGGAAATCCTGCCTGCTTCCATAGTCTATGTCAGTGGTATGATATTTTCCAACCCTTCACCTTTAGTCTTTGGATTTCTTTTCCTATGAGTCTCTTGGAGGCAGCATATTGTTGGGTCTTTTATTTTTTTGATCCAATCTTCTAGTCTAAGTCTTTTGATTGGTGAGTTTAGGCCATTAACATCCAGGGGTTATTATTAAGACATAATTTGTATACCCAGCCATTTTTGTTTATTTTTGGAATTTACCATGACTTGGTTTCTCCTCTGATTAATACCTCCCTCTGCTGATTTTCATCATTGTTTTTTATTTCCTCTTTGTGGAATATTTTGCTGTGTATGTTCTGTAGTGTAGGCTTTCTAGTTGTAAATTCTTATAACTTTTGTTTATCATAAAAGGTTTTTATTAATAAAATCTAACACCTAATTTTGTTTGATATAAGATTCTTGGTTGGCATCCATTTTCTTTAAGAGCTTGGTATATGTTGTTCCATGATCTTCTGGCTTTGAGGGTCTGGATTGAAAAATATGCTGAAAGACAAATTTGTGATATATGATATGATTCCTCTTTCTTTTGCTTTTATGATACTATCCTTATTCTGTATGCTATGCATTTTCATTATAATTTGCCTTGGTGTAGGTCTGTTTTAATTTTGTACATTTGGTGTCCTGTAAGCCTCTTGTATTTAGTTTTCCAATTCATTCTTCATGCTTGGGAAATTTTCTGATATTATCTCATTGAAAAGATTGTGCATTTCTTTGGTTTGAAACTCTGTGCCTTCCTCTATCTCAATAACTCTTAGGTTTGTTTTTTTGATGTTGTCCCATAATTCTTGGATGTTCTGTTTACTATCATCATTGTGTGATCAACTTTATTTTCCACATTGTATACTTTGTCTTTGTTATCTGTTATTCTTTATTCCAAGTGATCTAGTCTGTTGGTTTCTATTGAGTTTTCTATTGAGTTTTTTTGTTGTTGTTGTTGTTGTTGTTGTTGTTGTTGGTGGTGGTGGTTTATTGTTTCTCTCATTTCAAAGATTCCTGACTGGTAATTTTTCAGTCTCTATCTCTTTCTTGAAGTACTCTTTTGCTACCTGTATTTGCTCTCTTATATCTTTGTTGGAGTGATCAATTTTTGCCGGTATTTGCTCATTTAGGTCATTCTTTAATTCACAGATAATTTTAATAATGAACCTTCTGAACTCCTTCTCTGAAATTTCATCAAATTTACTGTCATGATTTCTATTATTATAGTGTCCTTGTTTGTTTGGGGCAATTTACTCACTTTTTTTTGTTGTTGTTGTTGTGTATGTGTCTTTCTTTCGTGGTGTGGATCTGAGATACTACAGTTTCTACCCTACATTCTTGTAGTACCCATGCAGATTGTCTGTACCTCATCTTGTTGTTGGGCTTCCAGACCCTGCTGGTGTTCCTTAATGTATGCTATTGCAACGAAAGGTGGTGGCAATAGTTGAGGTAACTCAAGATAATAGTTGAGGTGCCCAAAAAGTAGCAATGTCTTATAGACACGGGGCTGAAGGGGTGGACCTCACACTCTTTGGGATGTCTGCTCTGAGTTGCAACTGCTTCTAGACTCTTTATTTTGTCAAAATGGTAGAGAATACTGTGTGGGGAAGCCAATTGCGATGATTTTAGTGTCCTAATATGGAAGTGGGTTAGGCTTAGACTCCCATTTGGTGAAGTGGGTGAATTCAAACCTACCCTGAACCTGGGTCCTGAGCAGGTGTAGGCTGATCTAGGTCTGGCCTGACCTCCAGCAGTAGTCTTCTGGTAAGAAAGGGTGGTCCTGTGATGGAGGCTGGCTCTGGTACATATCTGCTGGTGGAAGGTCAACCCAGTCCTAATGTGAGCCTTCGTCCCATGCAGGCGGGTATGGGTGGATCTCTGATTTTGTCTTTTGAATATATATATATGATTTAGCTATAAATTCACTTCTTAATAGTTTTTTTTCTACATCCCATACTGTTCATAACTAGTGTTTTCACTTTCATTTTCTTTAAAGTATTTTTAAATTTTCCTGATAGACTTTTTTTCAGACTTTTTTATTATTATTCTCTTAAGAATCATGGCACATAAGGATTTTAATAATAGCTTGTGAACCTAAAAATTAAAATGCATATGAGGGGTCAATGAATGCTAGAGTTGAAAGTTTTCTTCAGTGTGCATGCACATCTGACCCAGCAATTCAGGCTTCAGTAAGAGGCGATGTGTTTTAACCATGGGTGTGTGTGTATGAGAGAGCTACAGAAGTTTGCTGGAAGGGGAAGACATTATAACTCCATGTCTGCTCCCCAAGTAAATATTCTTATATGAATGACCAACTTTATAATTTTCAATGCAGTTTTTGTACTCATAAGAATTTCTGCCTCAACCACCTCAGTAATTACTTAAATACCAGAGTTACTGGGAAGCACAATGGTCAAATTGCAAGGTTCAAATATCTGGTATTTTATTATAATGATTAGGCAGCACAAAAATTTCATCCAACCTAACTTAGACCTATATGAAATTATCTTCCCAGGACCAATTTCAATTATCATCATGAGGTCATCTCAGAGAAACATTTTCTTACCTTTATTTCTAAAATTTCACCCATATCATCTCTTACTTATTCTCTGCTGCTTTTTCTTTTGTAGCACTTATTATTGCTTCATGTTATACTCATTAATTGGTTTGTGTATCTTAGTCCCCAAATATGATCTCCAGGAGGGCAGTAATTTGTCTCTTTAATTCATTGGCACTTAAAAATGCCTACACATTCACACAGCAAGTGCTCATTAATATCTAGTGAATGAATGAAGCACTTCTTCAGTTAATATTGCCCAGTATTGGAAAATGGAGATATATAAATATTTTGCCATGATGCATTATCTTCCCTTAACTTCTGTGTACCACAGTTTTTGAAGGAATGATTTATAAGTACATGCAAACCTCCTTTTTTAACTCTTACACTATGATAGGATTACATCACATATTGCAAGAACCTAACTAGTAGCACACGCTTAAGTTTTGCTAGTAGATTTTTGTGCTGATAATAAAAAATAAAACTGATTATTTTAAAAAATATGTACTATTCTCCAAATTTTGTCAGTATCCTTATTAAAAAATAATGAGGTAGTGTTTCACTTTTGTCTTTGTTTTGTATTTAGGTATGTGGTATCCCCCAAAAGCCCATGTGTGAGATGATGTATAAAAGTCTAGAGATGAAATAATTGGGTTATGAAAACCTTAACCTAATCAGAGCATTGAGTCACTTGAATGAATTAACTGGGTGGTAACTGTGAGCAGATAGGGTGTGGCTAGAGGAGGTGGGTACCTAGAGGCATATCTTTGGGTATATTTTTGTTCCTGGTGAGTCAGAGATTGCTCTGCTTCCTCATATCCTGAGCTGCTTCCCTCTTTTGCCATGATGTATTTTCTCATCTTCTGTTCTGAGCAATGGAGTGGGTTGTCTGTGGAATGAGACCTCTGAAACCATGAGCAACAAATAAAGTTTTACTGCTCTACAATTTTTCTTCTCAGGCCTTTTCATCACAATGACAAAAAAAAAAAAAAAACTGGACAAAACAGGGAGGTTTTAAATGTAGGTCCCTGGGTCAACAAGTCACACAATTGACTAATAATAGTTAAACCATTATTCAAATCAGAATAATCTCATAGATAAGTCTATGCTTATACTAATTTACTATTGTTTCTTTAACAAATTACCACAAAATGCAGTGACTTAAAACAACACAAAGGCATATGACCTTCCTTTTGAAGAGGTAAAAAATCTGAAACAAGCCCCATAGGGTTGCAATTAAGAGGTTGATAGGTCTGTCTTCCCTTCTAGAGGTGTAAGTGGAGAATTTGTTACTTTGACTTTACCAGATTCTAGATACCTCTCACATGTTTAGCTTATAATTTTTTTCTTACATCATCAAAGTCTGAATAGGTGAATTAAGTTCTATTATTATTGCATCATTCTGATCTTCTCTGCCATTACATCAGCCCTACCTCTGCCACTTTTAAGCTCTTTATAAGGACATTTGATGCACTTGCTTAATCCAGAAAAACTTTCCCAATATGAAGAAGCTTCTAAAAATATATCCTCAAAGTCCCTTTTGTCATGTTAAGTAATATATTTATAGGTCCCGGGGTTTAGAATTGAATATCACTGCAGGACAACTGCTTTACCTACAACTGTGCTCATATTCACTCTAAAGTGCTACTAACAAGATTCTTCCCAATCACTTCAAAATGTTGTATATTTTACAAAATACATATCAGAGGATATTTTTCTTTCAATTACCCTTGACACCTGAATTCACTCATGATTCTAATAAATTCTGCTGTTCCTGTAATCCAATAATTGGTTTCTCAAAGATTAATCAGTATTCCAAAAGAGCTCTGATTGAGATGATTTGGGGAATGTTTGAAATTCGTACTTTTCAAAATTCACCAGTCTATTTTATCACATAAATATGGTAACCACTACTATTCAAAAATAAATCCAAATTCCTTAGACTTATCTACAAGGTCTTTTTTTTTCTCTGTTTCTCTCAGTATGTAGAGTGGAGACATACCTAATTCACTCTAATTACACATATTTTCTGCACACCAAAACATAGCATCATAATATCTCTATACTCTTAGTTCAGCAAAATTCCACAATTACTATGATTTGACCAGAAAACATATCCTCTATTTCAATTCTCTCTTTACTTCCTTTCTCAGATGTATTTGAACATCTTACTCCATCTCCTTCTCTATTTCTTCATATCTTACTTTTACTCTTATGTTAGCTTACCACTGGAATTATGCTAATTGAGACAAAATTACTTATTTTTGCATATTTTCTTTACCAGATATGAATTCCTTAAGATCAAAGGAATTGTGACTCTTTATAACATAGTACATCAGAAAAAAAATTGATATATTCGTTGATGATTTTTTAAAATAGTGACTTAATTCTGGAAGTTATACTATAAATGTTATGGAAATCCATAAATGAAATGATAACTGACATATTTTCAGATACATTTTAATGGAAATTTGCATTTTTACAAATACAATTTTTAAATTTTCTGTTACATTCTAAGAGCATATTTGTTCAGTGGAATATTCAAGAGTTAATGATAGGCCATTGCTTCTAAACTTACACTAACCACATCACAGGAGCTTTATGAATCACAATTTCATTTCAATAAAAGTGCATAAAGATATACTTTTTTAATTGAAAGAATAATTAAGAAAAAGTGGGAAATATGTATTGAAAAATATCTTTTATCATAGAAGATGAATGGGAAAACTAACTGTAAGTTTTATAATTGAAGGATTAAAACATATTGGAAAAAATGAAAATTCTTTTTTCTCATATAAAACCTGTCCCACATTAACTGACATATTCCAAATACGTAGAATAAATGCTTATCTTATTTTCAGAATTGCAATATTTTGTTTGTTTCGTGGCACTGTGAAAGTGATTTCTTTTATTCTATTCAAAATAACGTAAATTTAAAGCAAATACTAGATCTCATAAAACTCAATGAGCTTTGTATTGTTTCTCTAGAGTTTTTCCATGATATACAGAAAAAAACTAAGACGTTCAAATTTGAAATAAGTATTATAATTATATATCAATTACTATATTAAGATGTGATTATATCTTTGAGTACTTGTCTTGGTATGGTTCATGATACTTATCACTTTTAGAAAGACTTCTTTCTGCCATATATTTACTATAATTAACTATCCATCCTCCCAAAGGAATAACAATGCCAGGAATAAGAGTAAAGGCAAGAGCTAAGAATATATACAGAATTATGGAAATGGTGGATCAAGGGGAAAGGAAAACATAAATAATAGAACTCAGTAAAATTCTAGCATTCTGTGAAAGATATGAAATTTAAGATCCTGGAAAGAAGTGATTATGGATGTGATGTTAGGATTATATCCATGGGAATTAAAAAGTGATGCCCCAAACTAAGTCTGATAAATAACAAGATTTCTATGGCAGAATCAAAAGTCATTAATATATTATATCACATCAATACTCCTATTTAATGATTGGATTATGCAAATGTCTCATAGGATACCTCTTTTGAAAAGTAATTTAAAATGACTTGATGGGAGAGACAATAGCAATTACAAAAATCTTACTAATAATAAAATTACTAAATTGTAGTTGTAACTAACCTCAATTAGTCAGAATAATGGTAGCACAAGTCATTATGAACAGGATTAATAATATCGATGGATAGAACAGGACCATGAAAAACGAGAGGACATTTAGAAGGTCTCAATCATCAGAACTCAAGTATAATATAATAATCAGTGTAAAAATTAGAATGGCACTTACTGAGATAAGGAAATAAAAAAAACACAGAATATCTGAATGTCAACTAGGGCTTTAACCATTCTGTGCAATCAGAAGTAACCAATAATGGATGATTGGTAAATAGAGGACAGTTTCTTCAGTAAAGAGATCACCATAAATTTTCAAATTCTGTAACAGGACTTCTGCATCTAGGAATATTTAATTTTCTTTGTTCCTTACAGTAAGTATATAACATAATGGTAAACAATGCACATAAAAGGAGCACATTAAAACTCTAAAAGTTGAAGTTAGAAAAAACTGTTGAGAAATGGAAAAATGATAAGACTCTGACCCCATTTCTTCCATGTAAATGTCAGGCAAGAGAAGTTGGCAAATTGGAAAGAAAAACAAGTGTAGATCAAGTACAAAGAACGTAAGTCCAAGAACAGATGGATAGGTCCTTGGCACTAGACTAGAGACCCTGCACCTACTAGAAGAAAAAATAGGCCCAAATCTCCATCATGTCAGCTTAGAAACTGCATTCCTCAACAAGACCCCTAAAGAGAAAGAAGGAAAACCAAGAATCAATAAATGGGATGGATATTCAAACTAAAAAGCTTTTCACAGCAAAGGAAACAATCAAGAACCTTAAGAGAAAGCTTACAGAATGGGAGAAAAATCTTTGCCACTTGCACCTCAGGGCATTAATCTCCAGATTAATGCTATAAAGAGTTAATGCTATAAATAACTCAAAAAACTGAACAGCATAAAAACAAATAACTCAATCAATAAAAGGGAAAAGGAACTGAACAGATACTTCACAGAAAAAGAAATACTACTGGTCAAAAAATATATGAAAGAAAATATTTAACATGTCTAACAATTACAGAAATGCAAATTAAAACTGCACTAAAATTTCATCTCAGTTCAGTCAGAATGGCAATTATCAAGTTATTGAAGTTAGAATAAATGTTGAAGTAATAATAAATATTGGTAAGGTCGTGGGGAAAAGGTTCACTCATACATTGCTGGAGGGATTGCAAATTGGTGCAATCACTCTGGAAAGCTCAGAAAACTTGGAATGGAATCACCATTTGACCTGGTTATCCCACTCCTAGGCATATACCCAAACAATTTAAAATCAGCATACCATAGTGACAAGGCCACATCAATGTTTATAGAAGCTCAATTCTTAATAGCCAACCTATGGAATAAACTTAGGTGTCCTTCAATAGATAATTGGATAAAGAAAATGTGGAATATATACACAATGAAATATTACTCCACCTTAAAGAAAAATAAAATGATACACTTTGCTGGTAAATTAATGGAACTAGGTACTATAATGGTAAATGAAATAAGACAATTCAAAAAAAAAAATGAAAGGCCAAATGTTTCTCCGTGATATACATATGCTGATTCACAATAAGCAGGGGGTGGAAGGGAATAACAGAAGTTAACTGGATTAGACAAAGGGGAATGAAGGGAAGGAAGAAAGAATGGTAATGGAAAAGACAGTAAAATGAATGGCACATAACTTTTCTATCTTCATGTGTGAATATATGACAGGTGTAACTATACATCATGTATAACCACAAAAATGGGAAGTTATACTCCATATATGTATAATATGTCAAATACATGTATAACCAAAGAGAAAAATAATTTTTGAAAAAAAGAACAAAAAAAGAAAAAAGAAAAAGGAGGCACCAAAATGGGGGGGGGTGAGGGGAAGAACAGACTGATAAATTAATCCTTTTAGCCAAAGGCCAAAGCAAGAAGCAACTTACCAAGACAGAATATTCTTAGATAATAGCCATTCTCCTCTAACAAAACACACTTGTGCACACATGCGCACACACATGTACATACATGCAAAACACTGGCTTCATACCCATCTCTGGTAGAAATTCTGAATGAAGTACCTAGACATTCTCTATGCCAGGGTATAACCAGACACAGCATTCCCAGTATTGAAGTGGTATCAGAAATGGCTAAGAAGAAAGCCAGAACTTTTATCACTAATTTATTATAATAAGAACTTCCCTACAAACATGTAATTGAAGACAGGACTTCATCATACATATTCTCTTTTTCCAGTTCTACTCTACCACTGATATCACTAATGTCATAAGGTATCATGGTCCTTTACTCACCCCTAGAGCATTGTCAGTGGATACGTAATGGACCCAATTGCTACCTAATGGAATAAATTCCCTAATATTCATTGGTAATGATGTCACCCACCTGGTGAAAGTTAAGGCCAGGTGAGAGACTAAAAGCAAAGCAGCTCTTTATTACCATGAAGAGGGTGTCAATGAAGGCCTCATCAGTATTCTGTTCTCCACATTCCCCAGAAGTAACAAATATTCTGCACCTTCTAGGTAGGAGTGGAGGCTAACTAAGAACCTGAACTTTTATACCCACCTAACAATAACAAGGTAACATTAGTTTTTCCAACTGAAACAGTGTCAGAGAAAAACTGACAAAATACAAGGTTTAAATAAGATCTGAACTTTCAACATCATTTCAAGAGACATACCAATAGTAATTCACACATGAGACTATTTTCACAAGAAATAGTGGAAGCCAAATTAGAGAACACATTGCCTAGTTTCAGTAAAATAATAAGAAAAGATACATTGAAGAAAACAGTAAGGAAAGATTTGCCTTTATTACCAATCCTTCAACTCTAGGAGTACAGAGTAGCAAGAACTCAATAGGATAAATAATTAGGCAAAAGTCTTAAATGGACACTTCTCATACAAATGTCCAATAGGCATATGAAAATACTCAACATAACTAATAATCAGGGAAATACAAATTAAAACCACAGCAAGATATTATCTCATTCCAGTAAGAATGGTTATCACTAAAAAGACTAAAGAGAAGAAAATAAGACTAAAGAGAACAAATGCCAATGATGGTATTCCCACTATTTGTAGGAATGCAAATTAGTACAGCCATTACATAGAAAACAGTATGAAATTTTCTAAAAAAAAATTGAAATATAACTACCATTTAATACTCCAATACCACTACTATGTATATAACCAAAGGAAATTATATCAGTATATTTATATGATCTCTGAACTCCCATGTTTATGGCAGCATTATTTATAACTGTCAAGAGATGGAAAGAACTGAACTGCCCATCAACAGATTGATGGACAAAGAAAATGTAGTACATAAACCCTATAGAAAACTATTCAGTCATAAAAATAATAAAATACTGTTATTAGGGAAAATATGAATAAAACTAGAAATAATTATGTTATATCAAATATGGCAGGCATGTGTAGTATCCCATGACCTCACTTATGTAGAATTTGAAAACAGTTGATCTCATAAAAGTTGAGAATAGAATGATGACTATCATAGGCTAGGGAAAGTAAGAATAGAGAAATGTGATATGGTTGATCAGTAAGGTACAAAGTTACAGTTAAGAATGAGAAGCTGCAGGGTACTACTGCACAATATGCTGACTAGAGATAACAATAATGTAAATTTTGAAAAGCAAGAAGAAAGGATTTTGAAAGTTTGTACTATAACAAAGTTATAAATTTAATATGATATAAACATTATGCAATGTATACATGTATCAAACTTTACATTATATCTCATTAATGTATTTTAATGTTTTTGTTCATTTTTTCTCAAATAAATAAAAGCAATGGATGAAAGCAATTATACAAAAAAGGCTGGCTCTTTGAAAACATTAATAAAACTGACAAAACTCTAGAAGACAAAAGAGAAAGAGAAGGACACAAATTACTAATATCAGAAATGAAATAGAGTATATCTTTATTGATACTCTAAAGGATAAGAATAGAATATTGTGGAAAGATTTTCACAAGTGAATTTGGGGATTTAAATAAATATTAAAATATTTAGAAAAATATAAGTCATTACAATTTACTGTAATATAGATGATTTTAATGCTGCTATGCCAATTAAGAAAAAAATTAAAACCTCACAAAAATGAAGTCTTAATGACATAATTCTTTTACTGGGGAATATTGCTAAATATTTAAACTTTGAAGAACTAATACTAATTATGCATAATATTCCCAGAAGATTGAAGAAGAGGGAACCCTTCCCAGTCATTCTATGAATCCTTTGTTATTTCTATTTCAGAATTAGAGAAATATAATAATATTTTAACTAACAAATGTAAGAAAAAACTATAAATCAATATCTCTCATAATATAGATGAAAAAACCTTAAAAATATATTAACAAATACAATTAAGTAATGTATAAATTTTTATAAACAGCAGAACAATTTAGCATTTATTTTAGGGATTCAGTCCTGTTCAACCTTTGAAAATAAATCAACATAATCTGTCATATAAACCTACTTAATAATGAAAACTATTTAATAGTAAATAGTATATTAAATAACCCAGAAACAGTAAACATATTTTTAGGATGAAAATTCTTAGAAAACTAAAAATATCTTTAGTAAAATTAAAACAAAACTAACCTTATGCATGACAAAATGAATTATTTTCCTCTATTTCTGGAAGCCATGTCAGAATGTACACTTTCATAATTCCCATTAAGTATAGAACTATAACTTTTATCCAGGGAAATATTCAAGAAAATGAACCAAAACATTTCAACAGGAAAGATACTCACTCATTGGAGTTTCTATTTTTAGATAACAAATTTCTATATAGAAAATCTGAACATACCTCTACAAAAATAATGTTCTAGATCTGAAAGTGAATCAAGAAAAGTTACAAGGTCTAAGAGCAACGTGTAAAATTTAACTGCATTTCTCTACACCATTAATCAACAGGTTGGAAATTTAAAAATTAAATACCACCTGTAAACATTCAAAAATAAATAAAGGGTGTTTTGGTAACTATATAGACACACACACAAAACAAATTAACCTTTATTTAATACCACATGCAAAAAAAGAAACTCAAAAAGGCTAGTGAAAGAGCTAAAACTATGAAACTCTTGAAGGCAAAAAAAATAGAATAGATTCAAATATTTATATCACTGAACTTACAAAGGATTCCCAAATACGATACTAAAAACACAATAATAAGAGAAAAAATAAATAAGTTGAACATAACAATTTGAAAAACTCAAAGAACACAACTAAGAATCTTACAAGATCATACATAAAATGGGAAAACATGCAAATCATATATCTGTCAAGAAACTTGCACCCAGAATATGTAATAGACATTTTTTTTAGTTATTGATGGGCTTTTGTTTTATTTGTTACTTATATGTGATGCTGAGAATCAAACTTAGTGCATCAAAGATACTAGAGAAGTTCTCTACCACTGAGCCACAACCCAAGTCCCTGTAAGAAAATCTTGACAATTAATAATAAATAAGATAACAGAATTTAAAATTGCACAAGGATTTTGAATAGATCTCTCTCAAAGATACAAATGCAAATGATTGATATAATTAGCATATGAAAATATACTCACTTATTATTCATCAAAGGTATGCAAATTAAAACCAATTTGAATATCACTTCACATCTTCTAACTGATGTGAATCAAAAAGTTAGTTAATAGCAAAAGTTGATGAGGATATAGACAAATCAGAACAATAATATGTTGCTGTTATAAAATGGTGGCAAGTGGTACAGCCCCCTAGGAATAAGATGACATTTTTTCAAATGAATAGACTTAAAATTATCATATGACCAAAAATTTCACTTCAAAAAGTATACCTAAGTGTTGGGGATATAGCTCAGTTGGTAAAGTGCTTGCATCATGTGCGTAGGGCCTAAGTTCAATATTCTGCACCATAAAAAAAAAAGTAAGCCTAAGATATATAAAAATGTAGGTCTACACAAAAACTCATGTAAATGTTAGTAACATCAAACAAGAGATGTTAAAACCCAATATATACAAACTACTAAATAGATCATTAAAATATTCATATTATAGAATATTATTTAGAGATAATAAAGAACAGAATACTGATGGATGTAAGAGTATGAGTACTACCTAGTAAAGATGTCAGTTCTCCCCAAAGGGATATAGGAGTTTAATTCAACTTATATACAGAAACTTGCACATAAAGATAAGGTTGTTCTAAATTTTGTGATTAAAAAAAGATTGTACTATAATTTTGTAGTATGCAGTCATCAAGAAAACTGAGAGAAATGTACATAAGTCCTCTCTATTTCACAATTTCCTTAAATCTGACCATAAGCTCTTGCTGAGATTCTGAATGTAGAAAAATTTTCAAACATGGAAATCATTAACTGAAGAATTTTAAAACACAATGACAAGTACATACACTAATGATCTCCTAGTTTACCCCACAGGCAACTATAACTATTCAAATAATATTACACTTGGTAAAAAGGAAACCACAGATTTTCAGGACTTTTTAATATTCATTCCTAGTTGATGGCAATACCTGAAGGGCTCCTGTAACACTACAGCACCCCCAATTTTATGAGAAAAAATGTAAATAATGAAGTCCTGGCTCGGTTTTGATTTACATTAGGTTTAGGTACATATATAGTGGAAATTTTCCGAGTCCAACAATGTGTAATTGGACCATACATATGTACATACTTGGTAATAGCTTAAACATTTATTCATACATATGTGTACATGCAATTCATCATACATATGTTTGTGTATATGTTTATATATAGTGGAAGAGTGAAGGACTGAGATTAAGAATTTTCATTATACAAAAAGGCAAATTAGAAGGCTCTGAAGAATCCTGTTGTCCACAGTCACAAAAGAAAACACAAGAGTCCTTATCATTTTATGTATCTTTATTTTTTCTCAAAATAACTAAATAGATGTGGAAAATGAATTATGACAAAAATCAAACAATTCATAGGAAAAATTGCAGCTGATATACCCTTATGGTATCTTTAATAGAGAAAATTGGCATGGCCTCAGATACTTGGTACATAGCTACTGATCAGGAAAATGCATTGTTATTCCACCTTTATCAGGGAGCATGATCTAAAATATTTCACATTTAGTTGGGAAATAATCCATTACATATTTACAACAGTGGACTAAACTTTCCTAACCTTTGTAATGTTTATTCCTAAGAGATTTAGATCAGTTTGGCATGTTGCAGAATATCACACTGAATCAATATTCATGATTATAGAAATAAAATATAGATACAAACTCATACACTCCAGGAAATTAGGTTCAAGTTATATTTTCCACTGGTTGATTGTGTAGGGGTCCAAAAGATTAGGACTTTTTCATCATTCTTTCAAATTAAAAAATATGTTTTGCATTTTGACTTGCCCACCACAAATGATGACATAATACCTGGTAGAAGTTTTTGACTTCTTCCTGATAATTCTTTTCTAACCCATAAAGCCAAAGCACAGGAGACTTTCACTTTGGAATCTTAGAGATAAATTCAAAACACTTAAACTGCAGTGAAAGGGATCATGCTTGGGCAATATTACTCAATATATCCTATGCTTTCAGAGATTTTAGAGTTAGGAAAAGTTATTGTTATGGTTTGGATATTAGGTTTCTCCAGATCTCCTCCCTCAATGCAAGAATATTCAGAGGTGAAAAAGCTAGACTGTAAGACACATGATCTAATCAGTCCATTCCTAGAATGGAATAAATGATGAATGAGGACAGGTGGGGCAAAAGTACAAGAGATGGGTCAATGGGGTATTCCATGAAAGGGTTGTTTTTCTCTGCAGCCTCTTTCTGCACCCTGTCTTGCTTCCTGACTCTACCATGAACTAAACAGCTTTTCTTCATTGGGACCTTACCCCATGTGTGCTGCCTCACTTTGTCCCAGAGCAATGGTATCAGTCATCTATGGACTGAACCACTGAAACCATGAGCCAAAATAAATTTCCTTCCTCTAAGTTTTATTTGTTGGATATTTTTGTCACAGCAATATAATAGCTCAGTAAAACTATTTGGTGCCAAGAAGTTAGGTCATTTTTATGACTAACCTGATGATGTGGTTCAGAAGCCTTTGGAAAAGCTTAGAAATGAAGGCTGAAAAAGTCTTAAAATATTGTAAGTAACATTTTTAAAAATTCTAGTATTAACTCAGAACACCAGAATGCTAATAGGAAATGCAGACTGTGTTCATGAGGTTTCATAGGTAAATGAGGACTCTATTGGAAATTGAACTGGAGAACCCTTAGGTTATATAAAGAACTTGTCCATATTTTGCCCATGTCCTGAGTCTTTGTGTGAGACTGAATTCGAAAGTGATGGACTGATTAATCTGGGGGAGAAAATTTCAAGGTAGAATAGCATTTAGTCAGTGGTATGGATATTTTTGTCATCATTGAGCCAGGTTTACTGTGGGAACTTGGAGCAGAAAATAATTATATTTTTTTAAACTATCAGTTTGACCAGAAAAGCTCATATAAAACCTGATCCAAGAAAGTTTTGCTTGAAGAGATTACAACTACTAAAATTATGCTAAGAACTTCACACAGAGACCATAAAAAGGAAGGTTTGAGGGTATCTCAGGAATTTGCAAGATCACACCCACTGCAGGTCCAAGGATGTAGAAAAGTACTGTAGGAAGTGATTATGAGGGTACTCTGCTTTTACAGGAGATCCCAGATAATTGTTCCACTGGAATGAGCTACCCAGGCACTCAGAGGCCACTGAAGTCATGGTCTCAGAAATTTCAGATATTGCACATATTGGGAGAAGACCTTGGATCATCCCTGTGGTGCTCATTCTTTAGGAATGCAGAATACTGGATTTAAGGGGTCATGAAGGCTTCCAATGAGTTTCAAACAAAGGCTTGGGTAACTATATAAATTGTAGCAGGGCTGGAGTCTTCGTAGGCAGCCCCTGAGAGAATGACACATAAATCTGGAATATGAAGCTAAAACAGAGATGGAGATCACAGAAATTAAAAGATGTCAGTAATGTGGACTGTTTGTTGAGAAGAGCTGACATCTGCCAAGATAACCAGGCTTAAATAGAGTCTTTGGGTACAGGAACTGGGAAAAGAAGAAGGGCAGGACTTCCCAAAACCTTTGGAAACAACATCTTGCAGCCATGCATCCTGATGTTCTACATGGAGTCATGGGCATAGCTAGGGTTCTGTTTGCCTGAGTTTAAGTCTGGCTTTTTCTTCATGCCTTCTTTCTCTGTCCCAGTTTCTCCCTTTTGGGATGTTAATGTTTACTCTGTGCCACTGCATATTGGATATGTGTAACTTTCTTTTGATTCGGATACCTGTTTTTGATATTTCCAAGAGCTTACAGCTCAAAATTTGCCTTGAGTCTCAGAGGAAACTTTGGACTTGGACTTGGGGGAAATCCTGGAACTTTTAAGACTATGAGATTCTTAGACATTAACTAAATGCAGTTTGCATTTTGAGATAGACATGAGTTTTTGAGGGCCAGGGGCAGAAGATTATGGTTTAAATATAAGGTGTTCCGCCAAAGGCACTGTGTTAATGTAGGATCATTCACAAGTGAAATGGTTGGACTGTGAGAGCTATAAACTAATCAGTCCATTTTATTTTGAATGTTCTTGAATGTTCTGGTAAATGTGGGCAGGCCAGGTATGATTAAAAAGGTAGATCACTAGAACTATACCATGAAAATGTTGTTCTTCCCTTGGGTTCCCCCTGCCAACAATTCTGTTTCCTGACCCTACCATGGGCTGGCATCCTTCCTCCACCACACACTTCCCCCATGATGTGCTGCCTTACCTTTGTCCCAGAGCAATAGCATGAGTAAACCTCAGAAAAATATAAGTCCCAAAGAAACTTTCTCTCTTCTAAGTTGTTCTTGTCAAGTATTCATTTTAGTCATAGTGATACAAAAGCCAACTGAAACAAGCATCAATAATATTTATAGCAAGTCCCAGTAAGACAATTACACTATATACCCTCGAGTCCTAAAATAAATGCAAGTCAACAATACTAAATAATTTTATGCATTTGAAAAGAAGTATCCTTTGTCATGCTATAAAACTCTGACAAGATAAACAATTACTTACTCAAGTACACCAAGTGACTCTGTATTTCTGAATTGGCCCATGATTAGCTATTTCTATTAGACTTATATCATCAGAGACATAATGTTTTGGGCAGGTTGAAGGGCAATCAATTGAAAATTATAATAGAAATAAAGCATAGGAAGGACCAAAAAGTACAAAGAACTTGCGTAAGCCAGGACCCCCATGTCTTCTTCTACTATTGTTCAGTTACCTATCTACTAGCATATATTCATGAATGAAGAAAATATCTCAAGCAATTTAATGAATCATAAAATGAAAAGATTATGTAAAATGCAGACGCTTCTTTTTTTTTGGTGAAGTCTAAATTCTAATTTGAGTTCTATTATCTAATGTGCAATGATATAAGAAGTGAACAACATATTCAAGAATTGGAGTGGGTGCAGAGGCGAATTCCTGTAATCTCAGCAGCTCAAGAGCCTAAGGTAGAAGAACACCAAATTCAAAGTCAGCCTCAGTAAAAGTGAGGCACTAAGCAACTTAGTGAGACCCTGTCTCTCAATAAGATACAAAATACGGCTGAGGATGTAGCTCAGTGGTAAAGTGTCCTTGAGTTCAATTCCTGGTATCTCCATCCCCCAAAATGATCACATTTAAGAATTTGGAATATTATAGAAAGCGGTAAATCAATAGGATCTAGAATAGGGAAAGGTGATACATTATTTATGTGTGTATGTGGTGGAGTATGTGTGTTTCCAAAGTAAGGGGATAGATAAAATTTGCTTTCTTATAGCTAGTGATTCTTGTCATTTGCCCTCTACTTAGTACACTTAATAATGTTATAAATAAGGATACCATATACTAGTCAAATTAAGTTATAACTTTTTAGCAAATCTAAGTTAAAGTAGTGCTAGCAAAAATAAGTAACTGAGGTAAAAGAAAATGCTTAAGGTCTGGGGATGTGGCTCAAGCGGTAGCACGCTCGCCTGGCATGCACAGGGCACTGGGTTCAATCCTCAGCACCACATAAAGAAAGATGTTGTGTCAACCAAAAACTAAAAAACAAATATTAAAAAATTCTCTCTCTCTCTCTCTCTCTCTCTCTCTCTCTCTCTCTCTCTCTCTCTCTCTCTCTCTCTCTCTCTCTCAAAAAAAAAAGAAATAAAAAGAAAGAAAGAAAAAAAAATGCTTGAACCCTTCAATGACCTAGAATAGATATATAAAAATCACAAACTTCCTCTGGTTGTACACTGTCTAGAGTGGAAATATTAAGCTTGAAGAATAACATTGTATTTTTCCATTTCTGTTTATTTATTCTATATGCAGAGCCTTCACTTGAAACAGGTAAAGTAAGGGGGAAATATGGCCAGTATACCTGTGCATCTCCTGCCTTATATTTATGGATGTTGTAAAGCACAATTTCATTCTTTCACTGGAGACTGTATCTGTTTTAAGATCCTTTCTCATCAGAATAAGGAAATAGCAGGTATTCAACCATAACAAGAAATTATATTTGAAAGCCTATCTAAATACATTCAGACCTATCCTGCTTATTCCAGTGTCTAGCTGCTACTTTGTGTTTAGGGTTTTGTTGCAGTTCTTTTTTTTTTTTTTTTTTACTTAAAAAGAAGGCAGTGTACCTCAGAGATACTGTTATCTTCTTATTAAATGAAAGTTATAAATGTAAACACTCCATCTCTTTATTTTTCATTCATTTCCTCTCACTCTATTTTATTCCTTCCCAGCTAACCTTTAAAAATTTTGTATATGAATCATTTTTTTTTCTTTCATTACCAGGATATTTTTGTAGATGACATTGTTTTTTTTCACTGATTTACTTATTTCATTTCCTCTATTCATTTGGATTTTGCCTTTCAAAAATCAAAAAAAAAAATTAAGATCACAATATGAAACATTATCCAAAAATTAGAATCTCTGCTTTTGTCTAATGAACTGATTTTTTTAAAGTGCATGCAATAGAGTTTTCTTTATCATGTCAATTACTTCTGTAGCATCACTTTAGATTTTAAAATATCCCTTCAGTTCATTGTCACCATTAGCTTTCTGATGCACACATCCACACTATTAGTGTGGACACTACCTCATGGTTCCTACAATTTTTCAGAATCAGTAATATTTCAGCAAAAATTATCACTAATATTCTTATTTGGATTTTATTATTAATTTAACTGTATGGTATTAAACAATTATGCAGAAAAGCTCCATATAGAGTTCAGCAGTTTGTGAGGTTTTTTAATTGGATGGTATTCTGTTTTTTATTCAACTTAAAATTTCATATTAATAAAATAACATTTTAAAGTTTAGAGTAAAAGCAAATTATTTATTTATTTATTTATTGGATACCAGGGATTAAACTCAGGAGCACTAAACCACTGAGCCACATCCCCAGCCCTAATTTATATTTTATTTAGAGACAGAGTCTCACTGATTTGCTTAGTGCCTCACTTTTGTTGAGGCTGGCTTTGAACTCAAGATCCTCCTCCCTTGAACTCTCACACAACTGGAATTACAGGTGTGCACCACAGTGTACAGCCACAAGTAAATTATTTAAATATTTAATTTATCCCAAAGCAAATTAATATATAGATTGTTGGGTTATAATGAGAAAAATGACTAACATTTTTGTAATCTATTGATTATATAATCAGTCTAATGTTTATCTTCCCTAGAATATTTTTTAAGTGTCCTCAGAATTTGGTTTTTTTCATGTCTTGGGGCAGTATCTTCCCTCTCTCTCTCTCTCTCTCTCTCTCTCTCTCTCTCTCTGTGTGTGTGTGTGTATGTGTGTGTGTGTGTGTGTGTGTGTGTGTGTGTGTAACATTTCAGTGAATGATTGGACAAAGGGAGGAGGAAAGATCATTTCATGCAACCAGGAGATATACTTGGGCTTCTTACAATTAGTTATTTATAGGGTTTATGAAAAACTACATGACTATAAAAGTAATTCAAATCAAAATGAAAGATTTTGTAAACCAGATAAAAAAAGTTGAAGACTAAATATATTTAAATTATTTACATTTATGTGTTGCAATACTATAAAATATATTGTCACTTATTCATCTAATTAATAATATTTTAATTATACATATTCTCAAATTATCTATAACTGATTTGAAGGATAGGCATATAAAATGTAGATTAAAATTTTTCTCCTTTGTGTACATACATCCAATTTTTCATATGTGTATCTAGGTAATATAGGCACAAGAATTTTTTCACATAATTATACAATTAATATTCAACATTTAATATGTAATCAAATATTCCACAATAGCATTGGGTCTTATATAAATCACTCAGGATAGCTTTTGTTTCAGTTGAGGAGGAGGAGGATGAAGATGATGATGATGATATTATTCACTTGTGTTGATTAAAAACAATTCTACTCCTAGTATATTTACTGTACTCATCAAGATGCAAAAGCTTCAAAATAACTGCACAAGGTCATGTTGCACACTGTTCGTCATCATTAGATCAACAGTGAACTCTGTGCCAGTCTTGGCATTTGAATGTACTTCTACAGTGGTTGCTATGGTAAGTAATTATAAACATTCTTTTTTATATTCAAATGAAAAGAAAGTTAAATAACGTGAAGGAGTACATAAAAATGGTCATAGACATGAAAGCTAACATTAAATTTCTGGGGCATAAATGATTTGAATAGGCATTGATTCATTAGGTTATTATAAACCAAACTCTTTCCTCTAGCTTTAAAAGAAATCAGCACATGTTCAGGTCCACTGTTTACATAAAATATGGTTACAGCAGAAGTGATAATAGAAATCAATTACATAGCTATTCTTTAAAACCTTAAAGATTATACCTCAGTACCAGAACACAGAGAGGAGAGAATGATACTATGGAGGACAAAAGTCCCAGGACCACAATATAAGACTATAAAATCCTCAGACTTTCTGATAAGAAGTATCACCTTTAATACTCTTTTTCAAGGTGGATATGCAAACCTCATTTACCAGCCACTATCAATCCAGGACCTTGATTAAGCTTTCAGATTGCCAGTGTTAAAATCTGTCTCAGTTGGCTGAGTGACACCTATTATTTAGACATGGGGCAAGGCCATCTTCCACAGTGGAAATAGTTTTCTATTACTTGGGGCCAATAAAAGTAGGTATAGAGAAATGAATGACAGATCATTCAGCAGATAGTACAGGACATGAAAAAGAGAGATAACTTTTCTTAATTAAGCAGGCAGAAAATATTCAAAATTATTTTCTTTTAAATTGGAACTTTTTAAATACCTCCTTTATTATTATGTTCCATTCAATAAGAACAAGTCTAAATTCATGTATTCACATAGTAGTTATTTGTCTAATGTTTCAAGGTAATGAAATCAATGCCTTTGAGAACCCAATCTGTAATGTATGTACCACTGAAGCGACAGAGAACAGGAGGTTATGGTACCTATAGGAAACTGAGAGTGTATATGTAGCCTCAATCCTTCAGATTCAACTTATTTTGATCAGTTAGTGGGTAAATGAAGCACATTTAGAGTCAAGATTTTGAGCTATCAGTTTTGATAGGTCTGGTAAATTGTGTGGCTAAATGTATGCTAGACCATTTTTTTTTCTCATCTCCTCTCCCCTTTTTGATGGTTGTTCAATGTCTAACCAATTTTTCCAAAAGATTATAACCTTATTATGAAACCTCTTACACCACTTTAGTTTTCATCACATCACTTAGTAGGTGAAAGTACAGAATATTTGTGTTTTCTTTCCTCATGAATAGTCTTTCCATTAAAACATAAGCTTTGTGAGCATAAGGATTTTGTTTTGCTTCTTCTCTGTTCAAAAAAAAGGAACAGTTCTCATGTTAGCTACTTAACTATTAAATGAATAAATAGACTAACATATTAAACAGGAAGGGATATTAGATACATTATTAAAAATTCAAAGTACAAATTAGAGAACATGCATGATTTCAATTTTAAATGGTATTTTATCAAGTTTTTGAACATAGCATATCTTCAAATGAAAAGATACATAGAAAAAAAAACGAATGAAGCATATTCCCAAACACTTGTTAAGCAGATTTCCTATTAGCTAACGCTCATACCTGAAGAATTGGCTAATTTTCACTGTTAATTCTGTAAGACACAATAGTGAACATTATCTGTGAATATGAAGAATGTACTCACAAATATGCCTGAAGGACTTATTATCTGAGATGCATGCTATGAAAAGCCACAAGTATGTCCAAAGAGCACAGTGTAAAGAAATTTTTCTTAGAAAGAAGTAGAAATCCACATTAGATACTTGGATGTAGAGTTATCTGCTCTTGAAGACATGAGGCAGGAATTAGCATCAACTCGTTGGTGAAAGTGCCATTGCTAGGAGAGCTCTATGTCTGAATTGTTACAGTTTAAAAGAATGTTTAATGTAAGCTTGGTTGCATTACTTTACATGTGCATATGTCCACAGTACAGAATGCAAAGGGTGCATGTAGAATGAGAAGTATCTTCTTGTGGAGTGTTGGTTAGAGAGTAGTTGAGACAGCACTATCTCAAATCGGCAAGTATGAGTACTTCCTCTTCATAACTCACCACCTCTAATTTTGTCTAGGTCAGAGAAAAAAAATTTATTTGTGGCAATAACTTTTACAGCACTAAAACAAAATAAAAAGAATAAAGAACACATAGATTCTTTGTTATACTACTTGTCAACATAAATTGAGATTAATCATAGCAATAAAGCAAGTACCTAAGATAATCTAAATTTGTTTTTTGAACAGAAGTGATATTAAGTTATATTGCTTGAATTAGTGGGTATGAGAAATGTGATCTTTCAAAAGATGTGGGGAAAAAAGGAGTTGAACAAAAGAGGTTGAAAGAGTTAAAAGATAAATTTCAAATTTACTATGATTCTCAGTAACAAGAGTCACTACTAGCACATCAAATTATATCTACGTGGCAATGCTCTTTTTTTTTCATCTTTCTGTGCTATTTTCTTTTTTTTTTTTATTGATTGTTCAAAACATTACAGAGCTCAAGACATATCATCTTTCATACATTCGACTCAATTGGGTTTTGAACTCCCCAAATACATAATACAGACTCACTTCTGTTACATACTCACATTTTTACATAATGGTATATTAGTGACTGTTGTATTCTGCTACCTTTCCTATCCCCTACTATCCCCCCTCCCCTCCCCTCCCCTCCCATCTTCCCTCTCTACCTCCTCTGCTGTTGTTCAATTCTCTCCCCTTTTTTTCCCCCCACTCCCTTGCCCCTCATAACCTCTTATAATTTTGCGTATCACTGAAGGTCTCCTACCATTTCCATATGTTTTCCCTTCTCTCTTCCTTTCTCTCCCCCCATTCGTCTTAGTTTACTGTTAGTCTTTTCCTCATGCTCTTCCTTCCTGTTCTATTCTTAGTGGCTCTCTTTATATCAAAGAAGACATTTGACATTTGTTTTTTAGGGCTTGGCTAGCTTCACTTAGCATAATCTGCTCTAATGCCATCCATTTCCCTGCAAATTCTATGATTTTGTCGTTTCTTAGTGCTGCATAATACTCCATTGTGTATAGCTGCCACAATTTTTTTATCGACTCATCTATTGAAGGGCATCTAGGTTGGTTCCACAGTCTAGCTATTGTGAATTGTGCTGCTATAATCATTGATGTGGCCGTATCCATATAGTGTGCTCTTCTAAGGTCCTCAGAGAATAGTCCAAGAAGGGCAATAGCTGGGTCAAATGGTGGATCCATTCCCAGCTTTCCCAGGAATCTCCATACTGCTTTCCAAATTGGCCTCACCATTTTGCAGTCCCACCAGCAGTGAACAAGTGTGCCCTTTTCCCCACATCCTCGCCAACACTTATTGTTGTTTGACTTCATAATGGCTGCCAATCTTACAGGAGTGAAATGGTATCTTAGGGTGGTTTTGATTTGCATTTCTCTGATTGCTAGAGATGGTGAGCATTTTCTCATGTGCTTGTGGATTGATTGTATGTCCTCCTCTGAGAAGTGTCTGTTCAGGTCCTTGTCCCATTTGTGGATTGGATTATTTGTTATCTTATTGTTTAATTTTTTGAGTTCTTTGTACATTCTGGATATTAGGGCTCTATCTGAGGTGTGAGGGGTATAAATTTGTTCCCAGGATGTAGGCTCTCTATTTACCTCTTTTACTGTTTCTCTTGCTGAGAAAAAACTTTTTAGTTTAAGTAGGTCCCATTTGTTTATTCTTGTTATTAACTCTTGGGCTACGGGCGTTCTATTAAGGAATTTGGAGCCCGACCTCACAATATGTAGATCGTAGCCAACTTTTCCTTCTATCAGACGCAGTGTCTCTGTTTTTATATCTAGCTCCTTGATCCATTTTGAGTTAACTTTTGTGGCTGGCGAGAGAAAGGGATTCAATTTCATTTTGTTGCATATGGATTTCCAATTTTCCCAACACCATTTGTTGAAGATGCTATCCTTCCTCCATTGCATGCTTTTAGCCCCTTTATCAAATATAAGATAGTTGTAACTTTGTGGATTGGTCTCTGTGTCCTCTATTCTATACCATTGGTCCACCTGCCTGTTTTGGTACCAGTACCATGCTGTTTTTGTTACTATTGCTTTGTAGTACAGTTTGAGCTCTGGTATCGCTATACCTCCTGATTCACACTTCCTGCTTAGAATTGCTTTTGCTATTCTGGGTCTTTTGTTTTTACATATGAATTTCATGATTGCTTTATCTATTTCTACAAGAAATGTCTTTGGGATTCTGATTGGCATCGCATTAAACCTGTAGAGAACTTTGGGTAATATCGCCATTTTGATGATGTTAGTTCTGCCTATCCATGAACAGGGTACATTTTTTCATCTTCTGAGATCTTCTTCTATCTCTCTCTTTAGGGTTCTGTAGTTTTCATTGTATAAATCTTTCACCTCTTTTGTTAGGTTGATTCCCAAGTATCTTATTTTCTTTGAGGATATTGTGAATGGAGTGGTTTTCCTTATTTCCATTTCAGAGGTTTTGTTGCTGATATACAGGAATGCCTTTGATTTGTGCGTGTTGATTTTATATCCTGCCACTTTGCTGAATTCATTTATTAACTCTAGCAGCTTCTTTGTAGATCCTTTTGGGTCTGTTAAGTAAATTATCATGTCATCTGCAAATAGCGATAATTTAATTTCTTCTTTTCCTATTTTTATGCCTTTAATTTCTTTTGTCTGTCTAATTGCTCTGGCTAGTACTTCGAGAACTAAATTGAATAGAAGTGGTGATAGAGGACATCCCTGTCTTGTTCCATATTTTAGAGGGAATGCCTTCAGTTTTTCTCCGTTTAGGATGATGCTAGCCTGAGGTTTAGCATATATAGCTTTTACAATGTTGAGGTAAGTTCCTGATATCCCTAGTTTTTCTAATGTTTTGAACATAAAGGGATGTTGTATTTTGTCAAATGCTTTTTCTGCATCTATCGAGATGATCATATGGTTCTTGTCTTTAAGCCTATTGATGTGGTGAATAGCATTTATTTATTTCCATATATTGAACCAGCCTTGCATCCCAGGGATGAATCCTACTTGATCATGGTGCACAAGTTTTCTGATATGTTTTTGTATTTTATTGAGAATTTTTGCATCCAAGTTCATTAGAGATATTGGTCTGTAGTTTTCTTTCTTTGAAGTGTCTTTGTCTGGTTTTGGGATCAGGGTGATGTTGGCCTCATAGAATGAATTTGGAAGAGCTCCTTCTTTTTCTATTTCTTGAAATAATTTGAAAAGTATTGGTGTTAGTTCTTCTTTGAAGGTTTTGTAGAACTCCGCTGTAAACCCATCAGGTCCAGGGCTTTTCTTGGTTGGTAGTCTTTTGATGGCTTCTTCTATTTCTTCCTTTGTTATTGGTCTGTTTAAATTGTGTGTGTCTTCCTGTCTCAATCTGGGCAAATCATATGCCTTCAGAAATTTATCAATATCTTCGCTATCTTCTATTTTATTAGAATATAGGGTTTCAAAATACTTTCTAATTATCTTCTGTATTTCTGTAGTGTCTGTTGTGATATTGCCTTTTTCATCCCGTATATTAGTAATTTGAGTTCTCTCTCTTCTTCTTTTTGTTAGCATAGCTAAGGGCTTGTCTATCTTATTTATTTTTTCAAAGAACCAACTTTTAGTTTTATCAATTTTTTCAATGTTTTTTTTTGTTTCAATTTCGTTTATTTCTGCTCTAATTTTAATTATTTCTTGTCTTCTACTACAATTGCTGTTGTTTTGTTCTTCCTTTTCTAGGTTTTTGAGGTGTAGTGTGAGTTCATTTATTTGTTGGTTTTTTCTTTTTTTGATTAAAGAACTCCAGGATATGAATTTCCCTCTTAAAACTGCTTTCATTGTGTCCCATAGATTCCGGTATGTTGTGTCTGTATTATCATTTGACTCTAAGAAGTTTTTTATCTCTTCCTTTATGTCCTCTGTAACCCATTGATCATTCAATAACATATTGTTCATTTTCCATGTGGTGTAAGATTTTTCCTTCCTTTTTTTATCATTGATTTCCAATTTCATTCCATTATGGTCAGATATGGTGCATGGTATTATCTCCACACTTTTATATTTACTAAGATTTGCCTTATGGCATAATATATGGTCTATTTTTGAGTAGGATCCATGTGCTGCTGAGAAGAACGTGTATCCACTTGATGATGGTTGGTATATTCTATATATGTCAGTTAGGTCTAGGTTATTGATTGTGCTGTTGAGTTCTATAGTTTCTTTATTCAGTTTTTGTCTAGAGGATCTGTCTAATGGCGAGAGTGGTGTGTTGAAGTCACCCGTAATTATTGTGTTATGGTCTATTTGACTCTTGAACTTGAGGAGCGTTTGTTTTATGTAGATTGCAGCTCCATTGTTTGGTGCATACAAATTGATGATTGTTATGTCTTGTTGGTGGATGTTCCCTTTTAACAGTATATAGTGTCCTTCTTTATCCTTCTTAATTAACTTAGGTTTGAAGTTGATTTTATTTGATATGAGTATGGCCACTCCTGCTTGCTTCCGAGGGCCATGTGAGTGGTGTGATTTTTCCCAACCTTTTACCTTCAGCCTGTGTATGTCTTTTCCTATCATATGAGTCTCCTGAAGGCAGAATATTGTTGGATTTGTTTTTTTGGTCCAGGGTGCTAGCCTATGTCTCTTGATTGGTGAGTTTAGGCCATTAATATTTAAAGTTACAATTGAGATATTATTTGTACTTCCAGTCATGCTTCTTTATTTATTTATTTTAGTTTGGCTAGTTTTACTTTTTTGGTTATTTTCCTCCTCCTTTACTGAGATACCTCTTGTTGTTAGTTTTGGGCACTATTTTTCAGTTCCTCTTCTTGTAGTATATTGCTCAGAATGCTTTGCAGTGCTGGTTTTCTTGCTGCAAATTCTTTTAGCTTTTGTTTATCGTGAAAGATTTTAATTTCGTTGTCAAATCTGAAGCTCAATTTTGCTGGGTACAGTATTCTTGGTTGAAATCCATTATTTTTCAGCGTTTGAAATACATTGTTCCAGGATCTTCTCGCTTTCAAAGTCTATGCTGAGAAATCAGACGTTAACCTAATTGGTTTACCCCTGAATGTAATCTGTCTCTTTTCTCTCGTAGCTTTTAATATTCTCTCCTTGTCCTGTATGTTGGCTATCTTCATAATTATGTGTCTTGGAGTTGGTTTATTATAGTTTTGAATGTTTGGGGTCCTGTAGGCTTCCAGGATTTGGCAATCCATTCCATCTTTCATCTCTGGGAAGTTTTCTACAATTATTTCATTTAATATGCTGTCCATTCCTTTGGTTTAAATCTCTTTGCCTTCTTCTATCCCGATGACTCTCAAATTTGGTTTTTTAATGACATCCCATATCTCTTGAATAGATTGCTCATTTGATTTAAGCATCTTTTCTGTGTTGACTATACTCTTTTCAAGTTGATAAACCTTGTCTTCATTATCTGATGTTCTGACTTCTACTTGATCAAGTCTATTTGTAATATTCTCGTTTGAGTTTTTAATTTGGTTTATAGTTTCCTGCAATTCTAGGATTATAGTTTGATTCTTTTTTAAGATCTCTATCTCCTGGTAGAGCTCATTCTTTGCCATTTGAATTTGTTTGTTTAATTCATTTTCAAAATATATTTTTATTGCTTGGACTTGCTGTCTCATGTCTTCTCTAATATTCCTTTCCATTTGAGTTAGGTATGCCTTGAGTTCTTTCCCTATCCCTGCTTCTGATGTTTCTATGTCCTCTTGTAGAATTAAGTTGTCTTGCATTGTTTGTACTCCTTTTTTCCCTTGTTTTCTCATGTTGTCCCCGTTGCTTTCCAGCTCTATTTGATTGTCGTGTTTCTGCTCTCTTCTATAGATTTGTTTTGGTTCTGTATTACTCTGATGCCTCTCCTTAGTGTTGTTAAACTATGCCTGCTGACGTGGATTCCACTGTGAAGGAAGATCCGACGTCCGAGCTCCAGTGACGACACTACTTTGCTATGACCGGCCCCAGTTCCTTGCCGGGGTGTCCTGATGAGGTGGTGTGACTGCACTGTCTCTGTTTGATTTCAGCTCCCAGTCGCGGCAGGCAGGCGGTATCCAGCCGCCCAGTATCACCGGCCGCCGGCGGGTGATCAGTCACCTTCGGCCGGGTGTTCTCCTACCGCCCAGCTATGCGGGCAGTGGGTGCCGGTGGGCCTGCAATTTCCAGCTGCCCAGTCTCGAGGGCCTTGCCTCTAGCCTCCTGGTTTCTCCTGCTAGCCTTCTGTAGCTGCAGGGCAGGCCTGGGGCGCCACGCCTTGTGTAGCCGCAGGGCAGGCCGCAGGAATCAGTGGGCCTGGATCTCCGGGGTCCCACAGTTGGCAATTGGGATCCCAGGCACTCTGTCCTTTGGATTTTTCCTGCTTGCCCCTCCCCCAGCTCTAGCTAGACAGGTTTCCTTTTGGCTGCAGATGGGTAGGGGGGGTTGCAGGTCAGGTGCCTCTAGTTCCCCCCTAGTTTTTATGCAGGCTCACTCTGATTCTCCCTCCCCCGGCAAGCCTAGGAGAGATTTTATGCGAGTTCCCGATGTATGGGGGATGGGCTGAGTGCCACACACCTGTTTTGTTGTTGAGATCTTTCAGAGAATGGCGGTGGGTATTTCAGCTGTTCAAGTTGCTGACTGCTGATTGCCTTGGCGGAGTGTCCGCTGTGGGGGATGGGACTGTACCGCTTCCTTCCCCGTCTAAACTCCCGTACTCAGCCCGGGGGTCAGTGCGGTCTTGGCTGGTGGGATTCCACCTGATTGCAGAGGAGCCTCTCCTGCTTGCTAATTAATGGCTTCCCTGGGGCGCCACGCCTTGTGTAGCCGCAGGGCAGGCCGCACGAATCAGTGGGCCTGGATCTCCGGGGTCCCACAGTTGGCACTTGGGATCCCAGGCACTCTGTCCTTTGGATTTTTCCTGCTTGCCCCTCCCCCCCGTGGCAATGCTCTTTTCACGCACTAAATTTTATACTAAAATTTCTTTCTCTTCTTTTTTTTTTATCTTTCTTTCTCTCCCTCCCACCTTTTCCTCCTTCCCTTTCATCCTTCTTTCTTTCCTTCCTTCCATCTTTTCTCTCAAAATTTCTATTTCCTGCATACATCCTGCATGTTCCTCCTGCAGTTACCCATGAAGTCATTTAAGGTGGACATCCAGGATTAGGACATGTGCTTAGTAGCAGGACAGTGACTAAATTAGTATGCACATTTAATTTAGGGTGAAATATTTAAAATCCTATTGTCACAAAACTAGTTTACATTCTTTAGATAGTTTAGCTTCATAAGTAACAAAATATTGATTTGCTTCCTGGATATATGTATTTATCATTTAGTTGAATCTATATTACAAAGGGAAAATAAAAAAAAACAACCATTTATCAATGTCTTCAATTTCAACAGCTATTCTCAAAAGTTTTGGTTAAATTTTTTATTGTAGCTTTATGGTTCTACATAGTAGTTTGGTTCCTCCTAACTAACTCATACATACATGGAAATTGGTTTCATATCAAAAGTTTTAACATACATAATTCTTTCGGCATTTTAAACAGTGCCCAACTTACACATTACTTCAAATTGCTTAGCAAGTAAGAAATATTTCAGTAATCATCACATTGAAAATTTCCTTCACTATTTCACTTTATTTCTATATAGAATTATAGTTTCACTATTTGTTATTTATTAGATAATGTTTTGATACAGTTAAATGGACAGAAAAGTGTAGTGTTTGATACATTTTGAAAAATGTATTCCTTACAAACCCAAAGAATAATCAAGGAATCAAACATTTCTAACATCTCAAAAAATTCCTCGGATAATGTTTGTAATTGATTCCCGCTTGAACACCAAACATAACAACTGTCTGCATTTCTCCCATGATAAGTTTTGCTTAATATTAAATTTCATGAATTTAATCATACTGAATGTGCATGTTTGTTGTCCAACTTCTTTAACTCAAACTTTTGAGATTCACTCATTTTGTTGAGAAAATAAGCAATTAGTTTCTTCTTATTTGATGGTGGCTTACATTCTATGAATATACACACTTGTTTACATATTTATTCTGCTACAATTGGACATTTAGATTGTTTACAATTGCATGTCTATTACAAAGTTGTTATGAAAACACTGTGTAGGTCATTTGTATACAAAAATTTTAATTTGGAAAAACTATTATGGGTGTTCTTGGTTTAATAGATGTTGCATTTTTAATTGAACTGCAAAAAAATTTATTAATAGATTTTGGTGATTATGTGATTTTACTTTTTCAGCTTATATATATTAGATTTCCAGTTGTTTTCCATTTTTGAAAACCTGTTTTTGTGATTGTCTTAAGGGTTTCTTAATTTTTTTTTGTTGTCAATGAACCTTTATTTTATTTATTTATATATGATGATGGAATCAAACCCAGTGCCTCACACATACTAGTCAAGCATTCCACCACTAAGCCACAACCCTAGACTTGTCTTAAGTTTTATAACATTAGCCCTTCAAGGAGAGTGAGAGAAGTGGTATCAATTTTGGTTTGAATTTGCATTTTACCAATGCTATTAATACTGACACGTTTTATGAATTTATTGATCAGTCTATCTCCTTTTGTAATGTATTTGCACAAGTCTTATCCATTTTCTTTTTCACATTTGGGTATATATTTTGTTTGTTTATAATATTTTGTTATGTAAATTTCTTACATATTTGTATAATTTATTAGTGAGGTATACATATTATTGATAAATTCTTAATTCAACTTAATGTCAGAATGCTGTTTTTTGTGAGCAGATATAAATCATTTTATATGACTATTGTTTTCTGTAGAAAACTTTACCATGAAAATAGTCTCATGAGAAACTGCATATATTGACTCCTATTTTCAGGTTTATGGTCTAACTTGAATACGTATTTATGTTTAATGTAGCTAAATATTGATAATCAGTTTTTCTTCTATGTAACTATTTAAATGCTTTAGCAGCATTTCTTGAGAGTATTATTCCCTAATAAACAGTCTGGCCGTGTTTATACAAAATCAATCAAAAATCTCTTTCTAATTTTTCTGTTATGTTTTATTAATTGATTTATTATCCTCCCATTGACAAAAAGAATTACATAATTTTCTGCACAGAAAATTTCTATAATATTCTACAACAAATTTATAAGAAGTCTGAATAAGTCATTCACAGTTTTATGTTTAAGATTATTTTATCTAGTCTTGGTTTTTAATTTCATAATAGTTTTAAATTAATTTTTATTTATTTATTACTATTTATGTATTTATTTGGTATTGGTTATTGAACTCAGAAGCACTTAACCACTGAGCCACATACCCAGTCCTTTATTACTATTATTATTATTATTATTATTATTATTATTATTATTATTATTATTTTAGTTGTAAGTGAACATAATACCTTTATTTTACTTATTTATATGTGGTGCTGAGGATCAAACCCATGGCCTCACACATACTAGGTGAGCACTACACCACTGAGCCACAACCCAGACATATTCCCAGTTCTTTTTATTTTATTTTATTTTTGAGTCAGGTTCTCATTAATAAGGTTAGGGCCTCACTAAGTTGCTAAGGCTGACCTTGAACTTGCAATCTTCCTGCCTGAGCCTCCTGAGGCTCTCCAATGACAAGCATATTTCATCACAAACAGTTTAAAGTAACTTTATCTTATGGGAACAACATAAATGAGTACATTAATTAGAACTGTAGTGAGCCTCTAGTCAACCTGAACATCACTGACTCTTCACTGAGATTTGTAAACCAGTATTATATCACATATCTTCCTCTATTTAGACTCTTTAATCTTGTCAGTGATGATTTGTAGATTACATTTTCCAGGTTTTGCTCACTTTTCATTTAATGATTCCCTAAACACTTCATTTCTCAGGTTATTTAATTTTTTAAATTTTATTTTTCAGACTTCCTTGATAGCATAAAAATTGTTTGTTTCTTTTTGTTATTAGATTTTTATCTTGTAAACTTACTGGATTTAAGTTTTAGTTTTAATATGTGTTTGCACCCTAGATGCTATTGAATTTTGTATACACAATCATATTTTCTACAGAGGGACACAAATTACTACATATTTTAATACTTTTACTTGCATGATTAAATGAATAAATTAAGTCTTTTTCTTTTTTGATAGAGACATGTAAATGTTTAAGATTTTCTCTAAGTTAAATGTATTTGCTTGCATCCCATTAAATTTTCTATATATTTGTTCTATTTAGTTAAATATTTTTAACTTTTCTTGCCATTCTTATTTATTAAGTATATTATGTGGAGTTATGCTAATGCTAATTCAATTCCACACAATGGATATCACCTATATGTTTTGGTTATTTATTTCTAATTGAATAACTTTTAGTCAAAGGATATGCTTCATATTATTTCAGTCATTTGAATTGTTGAGATCTTTTTTTTCTGGCCCATTCTGGTAAATTTATCACTTATAGTTAAAAATAATGTGTTATATGTTTTTTGGCTGTAAATACAAATATCAGCTTAATTTGACTAATAAGGCTCTTCTACTTATTCTATTCATTGGTGAAGATATAAAAGTTTTCTAGTTGTATTGTGAGTTTTCATTCTTCTACTTATACCTGCTGTTTTCTTCTCATGAATTTTAAAGTTCCATTATTGATAAATAGACACAGGATTTCTTCTCAAACAATAGTCTATTTTGTTATTAAAAACTGTGCTACTTATTTCTGCTAATACTCTTTATCTTAATAAATACTTTCTTTTATATGAATAGATTCATCATTGACTTTCTTATGATTATCTTTTGTATGATATACCAATCTCCAATCTTTCAAATTTTGTATTACTAAAAATGATTAGTTTGATTATTTTTGGATATATTGCTTTAAACCATTCAATTCTGACTGTCAGTTATATTTCTATCCTTCACTATTACTAGATCTTTAAAAATAGAGAATATGGTGCTATTACTTTTGTAATACATGTATTTAGCCCTGCATTTAAGAATCTACAGGCCCTCCAGTATTACACATTGAATAAATATATGATTAGAGAGAAGGAAAATTTTTTTTCTAATTCTGAACATACTATGATATCATACTCACCTCATCCTATAAATAGGCTTCAAGTCTCCTTAGCTAGTCATTAAGAGAAAATATCTCTCACATTCTTCAAGCTTATATTAAGAACCACTTAAAATTTTTTATCACATTACTTATTGACTTTGTGTTTGGACACCAATTTATTAATGGATACAACTTTCAGTTAGATCTGGAAGATTTTATTTTACATGATTTATCAATTATGAAGATTATAATTAACAAGGATGTCTTGAACAAAACTAATGCCCGTAGCAAAAGTCAACAAAATATCAAAATGTTATAGAATAACTCATGAAAGTATATCCTTCTAGAGTCTAGTCAGAAAGAGAGGAAATAGTACCCCACCTAAATTATCCTCCATTCATGAATGTTATATATATTTATATTATATATAGTTTACATATTTACATAATACATAGCACACTCTTACATATATTTACATATATATAACTGTTTGCTAAGAGTTAAATATATAGAATTTGCTAAAAGTTCTGGTCATACATGTTATTTTTTCACGATTGTTAAATAGAACAGGTATTTTGAACCAACAATGCTAATAATATTGGAATATGGTAAGTATCTTGAAATATTTGAAGATTCTATTTCTTCTGAACTGTTACAATTTTTAAGTGGACAAATAAATGTAAATTAAGATATATTATGAGTCAATAAAACTGCTTAAAAATGTACCAGGAGTTCCTCTTCATGGAAAATTTTCAATCAATACAGATAGGGCAAGACAAAATCTTCAACACACTTACCCATACTCCTAGACAAACTTTACTTGAAATGTGAACCCTTGAATCCTCTAAAGTCTTTTTTTAAGATATTTTATTCTGTGTTCAAATTATGGATCAACTTTTTGAAAAAAAGATATGTGTATATCTGCTTGAAAATGTTAAATGACATAGTCATTAAAATGCACAGAAATTCAACATCTCATTTTCCGAAATCACATAAAGGAGGTTTTTGAAGCACTTATTCATAGCTAAATATTCTACAACAGGACAATATTGGATTTTCTGTATAGCTATATGCACAGTAGCAAACATTTCAAACACATGATTTTTGTGCTATCAAATTTCTTAAAGTAGCAAAACAGTCCTCTTTACTTTGCAGACAAAAAAATAAAAAATAAAAATGTGATAATGACCATAAATATTATGATTTATAGTCAAACCTCACCTTCAAGCCATAAAAAAGTGAGCAGAAAGACAAGTATGACATGATCACATTCATATGTAGTGTCTAAAAATCTAGAAAAAAGAAGTAGAGAGTAGAGTAGAACTTACCAGGGGCTGGTGTAACTGGATCAATAAGGATGTTAAGGTGTTAGTGAAAGGAAACAAAATTTCAGCAAGTTTGAAGGAACAATTTTAAAAAATTAATTATACCCAATAGTGACTATAGTTAATAATATATAATTATATCTTTGAAAAATTCTGAGAGTGGATCTATAGCATTTTCAACCATAAAAATAAATATGTGAGATAATTCTTATATTAAGTAGCAAGACTTACTCATTTTGCAATGTATAAATATTTCAAAACATCATAATATACACTTAAAACATACACAATTTAATCTGTCAACTTAAAAATAAATTTTAAAGAAGAATGTGAGTTTGTCCTCAGTGCCAATGAGTAAATTGCCTCCTGCTCTGGACTGTAAATCATTTCAGTGTTTTAATATCAACATGGCCTCAGTGTGAAATACAAAACTTAAAATTATCAAAATGCTTAGCTATTATAAAATGCTCCACAAATAAATACAGTAGAATGTTTACAAAACAAAAGCAAAAAAAAGAATTAAACCTTTACATATGCACAGCAGCAGACATTGTTACTTGCAATAGAATTTTCATATTCTAACAAGGCGGAGGCTGACTGCCGGTTCGGGCGGGGTGGGCCAAGTCGCTCCAGGTGTCCGCCACTTGCAAAAGCGGTTGCTGGCTGCAGGACTTAACTTCTCCACCCTCCGCGGGGCTACCTGTATAGCCGGGTAGCTGTGGCCACGTGGTTAGGGACCGGGTGGGTGAGGCGGCTGCTCCCAGAGGGAGCACTAGGCCTCCCGGGGGAGCCACTTGCCGGAGCAGCTGATGGCTGCGGGACTAGACCTCTGTGCCCGCATGGCCGTCCAAGATCCACTTCTCTGGGACAAACTGTCACTTCCAATAAACCTACCAGTTCACGGCAGCTCTCCTCTTAAGGGAATTATGCTAGAAGTTCCTCCGTAGGTAGGCTGCCGCTGTTCTGATGGGTCTTTCTTATCCCGTTAAAGTGGAGACGTTGGAATCGCTGCTTCCTCGCCGGTCACCATGTTGGATCCCCCTGGGCATTAGGATTTTAAACACTACCTATGCACCTTTAAAACTACTATTGCAAACTTTCCTAAGAACCTACTCATTGCACTTACATAGAATATTAACAAAACTGATCAAACTTTCCAATAATCACAGATTCTTGTATTACCACTGATTTTTTTGCTTCACCATTTTTGATGTTCAATCTTAAACATTTATGTTTGCTTCCAATGCTTCCGTCTACTACTAGATAAATAAGCAAGGGTGGTGATACAGAAGAAACAGTGGAGGCCAATGTCAAAGAAGCAGGTGCCATAGTTGTTTCTCCTCAGGCAGATTCTCTTCAGGGGGAAAATGATTTGTATGCAAGTTTATATAAATGAAAAAATGAAACAAGCCAAGCAAAGTTATTATTTCGAACTGGCTAAATCTTGGGTTTACAGCTCTTCATCTAAATCACGGCATTTTACACACACACACACACACAAAAAAACCTATTGCTTATTCTAATATTAGTAGAGAAAAGTTCTCTCAATCATATACCTATCTTGAATTAAGTACAGCTTTTGTATAGAAATGATATAAATCGAATTATTAGTGGGATTATCAATCACAAAATATCCGGTTATTAGCAAAATTATGGGCTAAATTTATTCATATCTTATTGCAAATATATAGACATCTGTATACACATATATTCATTCCAGATCATAGATATTGAGATATATATATCTCCTGGAACCAATGCATGAAAACAGGACACAAACAAATTTTGGTAGGTATTTGGAGGAAGGAAACTAAAGTGTCAGATTATCATGTAAATTTAATATTTTTTTTTAATTTATAAAGGTTTACTTTACATTGTATCAGCACTTTCAATGTACCAATTGTCTTAAAACTTTTCCCAAAACTTTTATATTTCTCTCAAATACATTTTAATTTATCTTCAAAAGGTATTTTGTCCTCCAAGTTTTAAAAAGAACATGAAATAGATTCTATTCCTGTCTGGCCTTCCTAAGTATAGAGTTCTTTTCTATTAAATGATTAAAAATAATTTGAAATAACAAAAAAGCATCAAGTAATTCATCTTTTGAACATGTCAAGGTTCTTTAAAGCTAAATTGCTTTTAGCAATAGTCAGTTTTAATTACAAATTAACTTTGATTTGTTGCTGTTCTTGTCTGTGGCATTTGACTAGAAAACATAACCGTGGTCAATAAATTCTAGTCTCAAACCTACATCTGGCAATTCATTAGGTATCATCTTTGAGAGACATAAGAAAACATAAAAAGAAACAAGAATAATTCTTTCATGTAAAGTTTCCTTAATTAGAAAAGCCAAGTTCAAAAACAAATTACCTTTTCATATTTTAATTTTAACTGAAAAGTGATTAAAATTAAAATGTATTCAAATTTTTGTGCTTTGTGGCTAATGTAGGGCTCCTTTTAAAAATGTAGGAAAGTTAAAGTAGTTTTTATAACTAACAAGTATTTTAGTAACTTATACTTCAAATCCCTTTGCTATATAAATGCTCACCATTTGACCTTTTCATACTTCTACAGAAATAGGATGAATGGGGCTTTGTGGTATGAGTTCGGATCCCAGTACTTGGATGCTTGCTGACATTTTTAACCTTACAATGGAAAGAAACTATTCTTTCCAAAAGAAAACTTGCTTTGTGAAGCTCACAGTATTTCTACTTATCCTTTCTTGTTATGTCATTATCCTCACAGTTTATATGCAATTATTTAAATTATGTATGCAGTAGGAACTTCTATATATTGTTGATAGAAGAAAGCTTAAATAATGTTATCATCAATGATTCCTACATGCCCACATAGAACACTTAACAAAACCACTTTTCTTGTTAGCTGGGCTTCAGAGATTTTCAGGAAATTCAGCTTGAACAGTAACATTCACTCCTCTATAGTAAATCATTCTCACATATAGTTCTTAGATTTGCCTGTACATCATTCTGAAAACTAATATTCTAGTGCTTTATTCTCTACTTCAGCAGCATTTTTGCCATCTTACTGAACTATTGGGAATCATTGAATAACTACTTTCTCCAATCGTCTTTTCTACTATATTATACTTTATGGTTATTTTTACATAGGTCTTATATATCTTTTATATAAAGAGTGAGAGCAATGACATACATACACATGCTCTTTTAGCTACATCATTTCTATTGTACTTCAAATTCAGTGTGTTAAAAACTACTTTCCCCATTCCAACATTTAGGATACTAAGCTGTGAAAATCATCTAACTGTAGACTGTTGCCATTACATATTTCATGATCTCCAGACTTATACAATTGAGTTTTCTGTATTATGTGTCCATCCTTTGAAATGCCTCTCATTCTGTAAAAAAAGTCACTAAATTGGAGTAGCTGAAGGAGATTGACCATGCGTCCTCTTTTCTGTAACTCTGGTATAGACATGTCCTACCCTAAGATAGATGGAATCATAAGTCTTCCAAACTTAATGTCTCTCATCAAACCTTCATTTCCTTTATAAACACCATCAATGAAAAAAATCACTTCTAACAATAATTAAATCTTACTTTTTTCTTTCTGTATCGTAAGTATTTTGTTATTATTCCATTTAATTCTCACAGAATTTCTCATAAAATAGGTAGTATTATTAACATTTCTCACTTAAGGACAGGTGACAACTAAATAATCATTCCAAGTTTATATGAAAAATTTGAGGCATAGTAAAATGAATCTAATATCATACATGTGTCTAATAACAAGAGTTTTCAATCTTAAGAGTTAAAATATTTCTACCTCCTAAACTCACACTTATAGTTTTTTTAGCTTGAAAATTTCAAGACTAAGATATATTTACTTCCATGATGAAATGAAAATATGAATTTTATATATGGTCTTTACTCAGCATTAATTGTATACATTATGAACTGTGATTTCCCTCTTTTAAAATATTAGTAATCAACTGCCTTCATCATTTTTTGAATAGCTAATGATTTCTCACTGACTTATTATACTAAGTCTCATGGTCTTATTAATTAATTCTTTCAAAAATACATAAATGTGTAGGTTCTCCATTCTGTTCCACCTATTAATTTATATATTCTTAAATTGATAACCTACATTATAATTATTAGGGGTTTATTGTATTTATTCAAATATAAAAGAATACTCCCTTAATATGACCATCCTTCTTCAAAATTTCACAGCAATTACATATTAAAAAGTAATTATTGCATTAAAACTTGTTCAGGTCATGTGGGACATCTTCCAGCACTAGAGATGGGGAAGAATATTATTTTATTCTAAATTTAGAAACTATAAAAATCTCATGGATTTCAAGATTCAAATTAAACTTTAATCATCAAAGATTCAAGTTTAATTTATTCTTATTAAATCACAGAATTTTAGATATGGAAGGACTTTTAAAGATCATCTGGTTGAACTCATTTTTTTATCTGAGAAAACTGAAACTCAGAGAGTTAAAGTAATTTGCAGAACACCATGTATTAAGTGGAAGAGAAGGTAGTGACGTTAAATCTATTAAGGAAGAAAATAGAAAAGATTCTACTGCTAATTCTCATGTTATTTAATCTAGCATTTATTTTTTCCTGATTCTAAAATTCATTAACAAAAGAAATAATGATAATTCCATGTATAATCACAAGATGACATTGGTTAGCTAATGAAAATAATTCAGAAACAATTAAAATATCTTACTTTGTGCTTGAGTATTTGTATTTGAATAGTTTACTGTGAATTAAATCTCAGAAGGGAAAAATAGGAATTGTACTTCTAGTAAAGGAAGACTAGTTTTTTCTAGAGCAATATTCTCAATCAACAGAAGATTTAAATAAGCAAACACCATACATAAAAATGTGAGAGAGCTAAAAGAGTATGAACTTGTAGATCTCTTGTTTTAGACAAAAGAAAAGGGGGTCTGAGAGTTGAGCCAAAACCTTTAGCCATACTTCTCAACACCTACTGAGTCCAAAGGAGCAGTTAGATGAGAGGCTCAAAAGCAAAGCAGTCCAGGTGTAGTGGTACACCCCAGTGGCTTGAGAGGCTGAGAAAGAAGGTTCACAGGTTTGAAGTCATGATTAGCAAATTAGGAAAGCTATAAGCAACCTTGTGAGAGCTTGTCTAAATATAAAAAGGGTTCAGGGGTTGAATAACCCTGGTTCAATCCCCGTTACCCAAACCCCTTATAAAAAAAAAAAAAAGCTTCACTCAGAGTAGACTTCCTGGCTTGTCAGTGGAGTAAAAGACATACTTTTGTATGTGTGATTTCATGTAAAAGAGGAACACTGACACTTTCCAGAATTCCACAGGTAATACTGACATGCTTCATTTTATAAGCAAGAATTAAATAAAATTGTACAACTGTTTTCAAAGATAGCCCAGCTTCAAACCATCTGAACACCTGATCTTTTTCTATTCTAACTTTTCTGGATAGAGCAGAGATAAAGACTTGATGGAGGAAAGTAACACTTACCTAGATTCTAAAATCATCTATTCAGATTTTCATGGAGACTGTAAAAACACAAATATGAAACAAGATGTTCAAAAACGAGAATGACCAATAGTAAAGATAATAGAGAAAATAAAAATAGATTTACACAAGTTCCAGTGAAGTTAATAAATATGAATATGATTCATGCTTCAAGAAATTAAAGAATGATATGGAGAATTTCATTTATTATGAGAAAACCACAAAAATCATAGAAATAAATAATAATAACTAAAGATAAGTCATCAATATGTCATTCAATACAGTTAATATTTAAAATTCTTAGTTTACTGAAAAAATTGAATAAAATTATTTAGAGTGGCACATTAAGAGAAGGAAAGAAAGAAATAACTCAAAATTACCATTGTTTTAGTCAGCTTTTCCTCTGCTATTACTAAATGATCTGACTGAAACAATCGTGAAGGAGAAAAAGTTTATGTGAGGGCTCATGGTTTCAGATCTCTTACTTGATAGCAGCCTGGGTCCCTTTTTCCAGGCTCAAGGTGAGGGAGAACAACATGGCAGAAGCATGTGGTAGAGAGAAGCAGCTCATATGGTGATCAGAAAGCAGAGAGTGAGAGCGTCTTCACTCTCCAGATAAAGAATATATATTCCTTAGCTGTGCCTTCAATGAACCACTTCCTCCAGCTATACCCCACCTGCCTCCAGTTACCATTCAGTTATTCCCATCGGGAATTAATTCACTGGTTAGGCTGAGACTGTAACATAATCATTTCTCCTCCAAATCTTCTTACATTGTCTCACATGTGAGTTTTTTGGGGACACCTCACATCCAAACCATACAACCAGGAAAAGACAAAAGACTTAATAACCACATATAACTTATCTTCAGTTTTAATTCCCCCAAAAAAACATGAAGCCAGATTTTATATTGGAGGACACAGAAGTGTATAATTTTCCAAGACTGATTTAAAAAACACTCAAAACTATAAATTTAAGAAACATTACAATTCTAAGCTTGTAAAATTATATCAAATGAACCCCAGTATTATATATAACTAAAAGGCACTAATCAAAGAAAGAAAGAGCTCACATTTAATGTAATTCTTCAGGCAAGAAGAAAAGATCTCAGATGGAAAGATGAAGATATAAGAAGGGAAGAATAGATAGTTGATTACTTCTAAATAAGAGTTGAGTGTATAAAACAAAAATAACATCTTGTGGAGTTGATCAATTTATAATAAATATAGCACAAAGTGAAAATGGGGTTAAATGGTGATAATGTATTTTGTACTCTGTATTTTTATAAGAGGTAAAATCTACCAAGAATACACAAATCTCATTGTGTTCACATCTAATACCATACTGTAAATATCTATAATTGTTAAGTAATATGCATATGAGAAACAGGAAAAACACAGTTACAATGTGAACTTTTAACATACTGCTTTCAGTCCCTTAAACAGAAATCCTTCAAAAAATGAATATTTATTTAACATGATTTTCCATAAGGAAATATTGACTTCTCTCCAATATAAAAAGAAGAGGAATTTTATGAAGAAAGTATATTTCTAACATGTTTTTTCTCTATGTAATTCTTAGGAATGAAGTTTTTATAGATAGAAGTTATTCTGGCTATCCAAATAACATGTAGAAGTATGAGTTTTCAGAGGAACACCATGCTTGACCTTCAAGACATAAAAGGAATCTACATGAGGTTTTGCCAATCTCTGAGCAGTAACAGCAAGCTCAGTTCCTTGAAAATACACCCTTTCCTAAAAGCAGTTCAATAACTTTCCTTACCAGGCTTTGGATGTTCCCCCACAAGTAGGTGAGACATTTCTCACAGAACTAACAGTACTCTACCAATTATCTTCAAATAAATATTAATTTCTTCTTCAGCCTCTAGATTTCCCACCTGAAGTTTACAATTAGGTGATAGGCTGAATTTTACAATTCTGTTTTTATATGTTCCTTTTTAAATTCCAAGACTGTTGAATTTAATAATCTATTTGTAAATTGTTGTATTTGTACTCTTTAAGTTCTAAGCTTACTAACACCGCACAAAAACACTTTATATAATTAGAAAACTGCTTATTAACATTGTATATGCATAATTGCATACATGTAAAAGGGGTAAAAATTTGACACTTAGGAGCTAATTAACTTTATTTCTGTCCTAATTCCAAATCATTTCAAGATTGGTAGAACAGAAACCATTGTTACATATTCATATCATGGCAATCATATCATACTATAAATAATACTAATTATGATTACTTAACATTTTTCAAGGTATATATGACATAGAAGAATTAAAATACTACATTTGTTATACTGAAAGATGGTATATAAGAAAAAAAAGAATAACCTAATTAAGAGGTATATTATGTTTTAAGTCTAAAAGACAAAAGTGGAAGTGCTCTGCAGTACAGATGGTAGGATGAAGTAGAAGCTTGCCATCTTATACATAGCAACTATGAATATTGTACCAAGTACTGAGCATATAAAAAAAATCTCCCAAACACTCCTACAAGGTCCTAGACTATGAAGTAACAATAGGTATATTTTAAAGAAAAATTAAAATTTGAAAGAAAAGATAATCATGTGGTGAAATTTTTACAGTTATACCCTAAAGATAAGATTCAGTTGTAACACTATGCAGAGTATTTGAAACTTCAGTGAAAGTCAGGTCATATTCACAGACCAAAGGAAAAATATTGAGCAAAATTACAGCTTCAGGATAGTGAACTGGGCATTATTGAAAAGAGAGAGACAAATAAGAGAAATCTCAACCTCTTTGCATGAATTTTACTTAATTTTTGCTGACCTATGAATCATATGTATGCACACAGTATACTGAAATTGTGACTCAGCAAAAAAAGAAAAAAAGAAAAAAAAACCCACAAAAAACCTAAACTGAGATTTGAGTTGATTCCAAGGATAGATGCTGCAATAATAAGAAAATAACTTTATCATCTATCTTTATTTTATTTTATTTTTATGTGTTTCTCAGTGCCTCATACATGCTAGGCAAGCATGAACCCAGTGCCTCACAAATGCTAGGCAAGCATGCTATCACTAAGCCACAATGACAACCAGACTTTATGACTCTAAAGAAGCTAGTATACTGACATTGAGTGAAGTGAAGAAAAATACATCTACGAAGAAATGTAAAGTAAAAGATTAGTGGGTTATAAGAAATATGAGGCTTTTTTCTTTGTATGACAAGATTTAAGAACTCATTAAGGCTAGAATTCTCAGGTTGGAATAAGAAATATGTTTAAGCCACAAGGGAGATATCAGGAGGGCAGAAGGGAAGCAGCAGAGCTTTGTAACACACATATGTTGTTACTGATCTGGTGATTTACTTCATTACTGTGAAGTGGCAGCTAGGCTCTCACAGTCCCCTGGATCATCTTTCTACTTCTCTGACTCCTGGACCAAACATAGGTTTTTAGCTTTCTGTCTAATGAAAGGTCCTTACTTAGTAAGATATCCTAATAACTAAGATAGATAGATCATGGGGTTCCAGTTCATGCTTGCGGGGTCCAGTCCACCTGTAGTCTTTGCTCTCCGACAACTACCTGACCTGTAGAGACTAAAACTTACATCAAAGGAACTCAACCATTCAGAGATCATTCAAGTGGTTCCTACAAAAGTGCAACCCAATCTCAATAAGAGATACTTTGCTATCGGTATACCCATTTAGTATCTATTTATTTACCCTTTATATTCTAATAAATTTCTAATTTTGTTTATCTGGTTGAATGTTGATGCCACAAAAAAGGAGGATGAAAAGTAAAATTCTGATTTGCCAAAGAGTGTATTTAAATTATAAATTTGAACTAAAATGAGTATATTGGGCCAAATTAGTCCGAACTTTTCCTGTAAGACATAATATAATTCAATTATAAATGTTGATTGAATGTGTATGTATATGTCATTATGTATTCATTTATTATAACAATCATTTATGAATCTGTAGTGTATTAAGTACCATACCATATCACACACTATCCTAGAAATTTACATTATTATTTTCAATTCAGTAGAATATTGAATTTTTTACACACACACACAAACACACACACATGCACACACACACACAGAGACATACATATACAAGAGTTTCCTCTTATGTAAGAGACTTTAAGACCTCCAGTGGATACCTGAAACTCTGGTTAATATCTACCCTATGTAGGTTGAGCATCTCTGATCTCAAAATTCAAAATCCAAACTGTTTTTGTTGCTAGAATGATAGCATAGATAAAAAATTACATGTCTAATGTAAAAGTATTGCATAAAATTAAATTTAGAATATGTGCATAAAATATATGTGAAATGTAAAAAATATAAATAAAAAGTTAGCAGCATTTCTGGTTCTAAATATTTCAGATAATGAATATTCAACCTGTTTATACTATATTGTCCCCATACATACATACCTATAGTCAAATTTAATTTGTAAATAATGCACTTATTAGATTAACAATAACTAAAAATTAAAGATAAAAATTATAATAATATGCTATAATAAATATTACATGAGTTCAATCTCTGTTTATTTCTGGCATTTGGCATTTAATATTTTCCATATACAGTTGACTGCAAGAAACTGAAATCAGAAAATAAAACTGAGGAGAAGAAAGGACTAATATATACATAGACATAGATGTATTTTACTTACAGTAGAATTATGTCCCAGTAAATATATCATAATTAGCAAATATCATGTTGAAAATGCATACAATACACCTAAACTAGATAACTTAGTATGATTTGCATTACATGGGCTCAGGAAACTTATATCAACAATACACCTAAACTACATAACTTAGTATGATTTGCATTACATGGGCTCAGGAAACTTATATCAACCCGCAGTTGGCAAAACCATCAAATGCAAAGACTATTTTATAATAAAGTGAAAAATAACTTTTGTACTTTATTGAAAACTCTATTGAAAATGAGAAAGAGAATGGTTATAAACAGATACTTTCATATTTCATAAAGTCAAAAATCACAACTCAAAACTATCATATTTGGGGTGTGTTGTATAGTCAGCTCAAACACACATGCACACACACACATACACACACACACACACACACACACACACACACACACACACTGTAGACTGGATGCCTCAATAACAGAAATCAATTTTCTCAAGGACCTGAAGACCTGAAGGATCTGACTCTGAAAATTATTGGGTGGTGAGGGCCTTCTTCCTGGCTTGCAGAGAGCTAACTCTGGCTATTACCTCAAATGGTGGGAGGGAGTGAGCATTCAATATCTCTTACAAGGGAATCAGATTCATTGTGAGGGACACACCCTTATAACCTCATCTAAACATAATTATGTTCCCAAATCCCAGATTTCAAATACTGTCTCATTGGGGGATAGAGCTTCAACATGAATTTTAGGGTAGCAAAATCCAATCCATAGTGCAGAGATAGACAGACATATATCTCATATTTGGGAGTTGTTCTTTATAATGATATAGTGATACTGTTAATAACTTATATTTTACATAGGAGAAAGCTAAAATATGGGGGCTTTTGATGTTAATTTACTGATAATAGCTTCAAGGTAAATTAAAAATATACAGCCAAGCAGACTATTAAGCAATGGAGAGACAATTCATCTAATATGCCTCTTCCAGGAAGTCTTTAGAGACAGCAGTATTAAAATAAAAACCAAGTAGAAAATTTAAACTGAAGGTAAAAAATGGAAATGTTCAATATCTGAGTGTAAAATTTATAGAATCCTTTGAACAATTTAAAGTCATATAATCAGTATTATTTCACTGGAAAAACAACAACACGTGGATTGGAGATAGTTTAAAGAAGCAAGGTTTATGCAAAAAGATGAAAACAAAAAACTTGAATTTCAGGATTAGAAAATTATATATAGGAATACAGAAAAACTCTTGGAATGATAAAGAGGGTGAAATTTATAATTTCAGTGACAGAGAAGAAAAATTCCAGTGATTCTGATTATGTTGAGAATAGGACAAAGGTCAATGAAGTAGTAGTAGTCTAAAATTAAAGAGTCAACATCTGTGTTAATACATGACTTAAAGGGATTGTGACTATCGTTTGGATCTTCAGCCTCCTCTAAAGCCTATGTGTTAAAGGCTTGATGCACAATATGGCATAACTAGGAAGTGGTGGAACTAAAAGATAGGGTCTAATAGGAGGTTTTTAAGTCACTAGGGAAATAAATCAGGGGGCTTTATCAAGTCCCCACCAACACCACCCCACCAAATTTCTATTCAATATTCTTTGCTTCTTAATGATGAGATAAACATTTCTACTTCACCAAACACTCTCATAGTTATATACTGCCTCACCCTAAAACAATGCAGTGAATTGATCATGATCTGGAGCTTCCAAAATTGTGAGCAAAAATAAAGTATTTCTTTTTATAATTTGATGATTTGTAAAAATGCGGAAAACTTACACATATAATTAAAAATAAAACCTTGTGCTCAGAGACTTGATGTTTGAAGAATCTGAGACACCTAAGTTAGTATCTATTTTGTATGGTATTTACAGATCAAGATATGCGGTAAGATGCATAGACTTTGTAATCATGGAGACACATGCCATATTTTTATTTGAATAAATTGCTGTTTATAGGTTTCAATATCCATACTTACAAAATAGAGGTAATAATAAGGTATTATAGAATAGTATTGGGATCTCAGTTTGAATCTTTAAATTATTATTAGCCTTTGAAAATATATTCATATTTTTCTTCAACTTGAATAATAACTGTAACACTAAGTCATAAAATTGGTCAGATAATTTACCGAGTTGGCAAATTAAAAACAGCTAATAAACTATCTGGCACATTGCAAGAACTCAATAAATATTATTTTCCTTTTCCCATTCAGTAATATCAAAAGAGCTAAAATAAGATGTGAAACAGTTGGCAAGGTATTAGCCTTGGAAAGAAATTTCTTTTGTTATAGAAGAATTTGTTTTCATATTTACAAAGAATAACATTTAAGGTTTCAATTGTTGCATACTAAATGACTTTCCTAATTTACCTAAAGATTTGAAAGGAGACTTCAAAAGACACACATTCCCTAAGATCAAATATTTAAATAAGGGTTATATAAAATACCAAAACCTTTGAAAATATCTCAGAGGGAAATTCCATTTCCAACTGTGTGAAAGACACCCTGAAGGGACTTCATACTAGACAACAACTTGATCCTAGATAATTTACAGCAAATACACTTTGAAAGCACTGTTGTAAGCAAAGGAAGTGTGCAAGGACAAATAAAAAAAATGCAACAGTGAGGTGAAACTGTCACTTGGAAACTAGTTGCTCTCTATAAAAAATTAAATAAATAAATAAAAAATAACCATGTTAGATTTGAAATACAGAAACTAATTCAGAAACTTTCCACAAGACCTAGGGAAAAGGTGGTTCTGAAAGTATCCCATGAGTCTATAACTTTGAGGATAGTTAATGGGAGTTCAGGTTGGTAGCTTCCCCGGGTCCTGAAGAAGAAACCCCAAATCTTCTGGGGAAGAATATCACCTTATTCTGGTTTCTTAAAGATGAAAACAGAGAGGTTCAACACAATCAAAAAGTTGTCCCTGATAAAAAAGACTAATGAAAAAGTAAAACTTCTTGAAAGACTGATACAAAAGTAAAGAAATACAACAAAAAATATATAATATTGAAAATTTAAAAAGAAAATGTGCTAAAGATACAGCATGGATTAGAAAGTTAATAAGTATTATGAAAATCTTGATAGCTAAAAGATTAAAACATTATACTTAAATATACTTAAATAAATTGAAATATTAATTTAATAAAATTATTTGCAGAATTAAGAGAAAACATATTTTTCTTTATAAATTAAAACTATGACTAGATTTTTTTTACAAAGAAGATAACTGGCTCAGATACAGGAGAGTTTAAGGTCACTTCAAGTACATTATAATTACAGTCTTAAGCAAGGCATAAGCAAAATAAAATAAAAAGTACATAAACACAAACCAAATAAATTAATAAGACCTATATTACCTTAATACCAAAACCAAGTAGGTACAATGAAGTCATACCAAAATCTAAAAGAAAATATGGCCAGCTACATGTAATCTTATCTAATATATTTAGGAAATTAATGGTGGTTACATAATATAAAAATGCATCAAGAGTTGTTTCATTATATATTCAGTTTTAAATTATCAAAATATAATTCTTTTCATCAAAAGTTTATATAAGATAAACCCATAACAATATTTCAAGATATGTAGAAAAAAACAATAAAATTTTATACCCCATTCAAACTGCTAGAAAATTAGTGGTATACATCAAAACCATTCAGTAAATATAATTTCCTCCAGTAATTCACCAGAAGTATTTACTTTATATCATTATCAGGATAAAGAAACTATCATTAATAAGTTTTACATAAAATACACTGAAAATGTAAAGGAGTACAATAATTTGAAATAAAAAACATACTCATGCTATTAATCAATCACATGAATATTTATGTAAAATTCTCAAGTATTTCTGTAGATAAATTATAATAATTAGAATTATTGAAGAATTTACTGAGGTTGTTCATTTTGGAATGAAAAGTGAATCATAATGCCACTTATTAATAAAGATAATTTAAAACATTTTTCAAACAATACTTAATAGGAATAATAAAAGTATCAAATTATGATTAAAAGAACATAGTTTCTAAAATACATGGGAATTTCAAAGATAAAATATGAAATATTCTGAAGAATATAAATGATCAAAATAAATGAGAAAATATCTCAAAGATAGGTTTTATTTAATATCATACATATTGGATATAATTTATTGATCTATTAAATTAATACATTTATATCAAAGACAGTAGAATTTTTAAAGCAAATTTACAATAACAATGCTGACATAATTGGATTTGCATATGGAAAAAGAATTTGAAATATAATTTGAATATTAACCATTAAATATAATTGATTCAATTCAGACTAAATATGTCTGTGTGAAAAAAAAGACATTTTTAGAAATACAGGAGAAAATAATATCTTAATGTTTGGCAAGAAATTCTTTTATTGGACAGAAAAAATAAATATGAACTATAAATAAAATTATTAACTAAATAAAATACTATGTTCATCTCTAACCATAATAAACAAGTGTAAAAGACAAACTACAATTTATAGGTGTTTCCAACTACTGTAGCCAAGGAATTTACACTCAGAATATACCTTGGATTGTGGCAGAGCAAAGATAGCTTGAATGGTATTTGTAATGTTGGACATTATATGTTGGTGCGTGGGTTCACAGGCTTTTGTTTCATTATTAAACATATGTGTATATTTCTCTGTGTGTTTCCCATGTTTTATATGTTTTGTGTACTAAATTTTCATGTTTATTGTTTTAGTTTTGCCCTTGTAATACTTTCATACATTATTCCAGATTAGATGATTTCCCCAATGCTATGGCATTTTCATGAAGCAAGAATAAAAATTGAACAAGTTTATAAGTTAGAGATAATGATTTTAAATTTTAAGACAGTTTAAATTTAAAAGTTTAAATTTACACACATGTCATCAATCCTTCTTTTTCATTCTCAACCATTTTGTTTTTATATTGATTTTGCATTTGAGTTAAGTGCTGAGTTTTTCTTACTTTCCAGTATACCCTGTTCAGCTGATGTCCAATCCTGCTGATGTCTCTGGGCTAATAGATACAACATTTGGCACATAGACAACCAAACACTGCCAGCACCAGCAGCTTGCACAATCTGTGCTTGGAAATTTACATTGATCATAATTACTTCTACACCTGTATTAAATAAAGCTCTACTATGCTTAGGCATGGAAATATTGTGTAACAATATTATTCATTTTCAATACTTTACAATGTTGTTACATCATCTTGTTGTTTTTAATATCAAATAAATATATGTGTATCAGCAAAAATTTCTATAGGTTTTGAAATTTTTAACTCTGCATCTAGAGCCAGTCATGGTGGCACACATCTTATAGTCCCAGTGACTCAGAAAGTTGAGGAAGGAGGCTTGAAAGTCTGAGATCATCCTCAGCAATTTAGTGAGGCCCTACACAATTTAGAGAGATTCTGCCTGAAATTAAAAAATTAAAAGAAGGACTGGGATAGGACTCAGTGATTAAGTGTCCTTGGGTTCAATCCCCTGTACCCTCCAAAAAAAAAAAAAAAATCCTCAATTAAATAAAATAAATTCTGCCTCCTGAGTAAGTGTAGAAGACATTTATAATAAGCTCCTAAATTATTTCTGGAATTCATATTTAGTCAAGCCATCAACATTTATTGAGAATTTATTTTTTTTAATATTCAAGGTGCTATGTTTAACAGATATAGAATCATTATGTGCCTTAATATGAGTTAGAAAATAAGCACTATTAATTCAGGTTACTTTTTTAGTTTTTCTGAGACTCAAAGATAAATTTCTTAAAACTGTAAGAACCTTAAATTCTCTAGCAAACTTTTAAATTCTCTAATTTTGTTGCTTATGAAAAGAACATATTCCAATATATCAGCATCTTTTAAATAGAATTAAGTATAAATACTCTCAAAAATATTATCTGCTCATTACATTATTTTTATTTTAAAAAGCATCAGAATTTTTAGAAATCATAATTACATAATGTCTATCTTTCCACTATCCTTTATATATTTTCTGGGTTTGAAGTAGGTCAGAAAATAGTTACAATGGAAACATCATAACACAAAATAATATATATATATATATATATATATATATATATATATATATATACATACATATAATGTAATACATAAAGCAATGAAAACTTAGTTTTAAAACATGTGTAGAGGCACAGCAACTTGGGGGGCTGAGACAGAAGAAGAAGTGCAATTTGGAGCCCAGCCTCATCCACTTATGGAGACCTTGGCTAAAAATTAAAAATAGTAATAAAAAATTGTTTTAAAAGACATAATATCAGAAAATAGTAAGGCAGTTGGAAAAAAATTTCAATCTCCCGATTCTCTAGACTCTCAAGACCTGAGCATACTTGCCATTGTTTTTTTTTTCTTTAAACATCCTTGACCCCCATTTTTCCCCTGTACTATTCTCTGTTCCTTCTTCCTATCCATTTTAAACTTATCATTCAAGACAGTGTATATCTATCTTACTTTCTAATTATTTCACTGACTGCTATTCCCATCAGGGTTTAGTGCCCTGGTTTGGGTAATCATAGTACTATATACTTATCACAACCTACACTATTACTACAGTTTGAAATTGCATTGCAATTTTTTTATTTGCAATTAGATAGTAAACGTTCTTAAAAGAGTCAACTTCTTGTTCATTATTTGTTCTCTGTGAATTACCTCTATGCCTGACACATAATAGACACTCAATGAACACCATTTGAATATATTTTTTGAAGCTACAAGTCCTTCCTATACTACATGGCATGGAGTTTATTATTAAAAAGTAACTGGGGACTGGGGATGTGGCTCAAGCAGTAACGTTCCCCTGGCATGTGCTGGATGCTAGGTTTAATTCTCAACACCACATAAAAATAAAATAAAGATATTGTTTCCACCGAAAACTAAAAAATAAATATTAAAAAATTTTCTCTCTCTTTCTCTCTCTCTCTCAAAAAAAAATAACTGGCAGATTTTGTTGATGGTGTTTTCTTTGCAATATTTTATAAGGGGAAGTAACCTTCTTCATATGTGAGATAGAGTGCAAGATAATCTACAGTATTCAAAGTCAAAACTAGATTAATACCTAAATACAGTTATGTTATTGGATTCAGTATTGATAACAAGTATCTTATTTCCAAACTGTACAAGATGAACAGAGGCTTTCATTATTTATATAATTAGTTTCCACACAATATTTATCTAGTTTTACCAAGATAGATTTAGAGGGATAATTATCTTTGAAAAATGTAATTTCACTGGGTGTGGTAGTGCACACCTGTAATCCCACTGGCTCTGGAGACTGAGGCAGGAGAATTGCAGATTCAAGCCAGTCTCAGCAACTTAGCAAGGCCATAAGCAACCTAGTGAGATCTTGTCTCAAAATAAAAAGAGCTGGGAATGTTGCTCAGTGGTTAAGCAACCTGGGGTTCTGTTAGGGTCTGTAAACAAGTCAAAATGGCACGTGGCATTTTGCTAGTTGGAGTGGTTTGTGAAGTAACGCCAGGGAGCCATTACGTGTGGAGATTCCTTATTGGTTGACTGCTGTATCTAGTTTATATTAATTAGGATAAGCTGTGTGTAAAGTATATATAACCCTCCTGTCCTACAATAAATGGCTCCCACTCCTGCTGTATCAATCTATACAAGTAGTTCGTCACCCCTGGTTATTTTGCTGCAGCTGGACTGTGGCAGGGTTCAATTACTGGTGAAAAAAAAAGGAAAGGAAAGAAAAATGTAATTTTAAGGACCCACAGGCACTGTTGTGTCAAAGGTAGACAACAAAACATAAGAAACTAGGTATTGTTAATATTGTCTATATTCCTACACTACCCATGGCATAGTTCTCACACTCTCTTCCTCATAAGAGAGACTACTGTCAACTTTCAGATCATATGATACTTAATATCATATTATGGTTTACACGTGAGCTCACATGTGAGACAATGCAAGAAAGTTCTTAAGATAAGTACAGTCATGTTATTGGATTCTGTATTGATAACAATTGATTAGATTATAGCCTTAATCTTATCAATGAATTGATCCCTTGTGGGATTAATTGAGTGGTAACTGGAGGCAGGTTGCGTGTGGCTGTAAGAAATATTTCATTGTGAGTGTGACTTTGGGGTACATATTTATATCTGGCAAGAAGAGCCCTCTCTGTCTGTTTCTTGATCCTCATGTGAGCTGTTTCCTTCTGCCACATTCTTCCACCATTCCTTGAGCCCCAAGGAATGGAGCTTTCTATCTGTAGTTGGAGACCTCTGAAACCATGATTCCTCAAATAAACTCTCCCTCCTCTACAACTGTTTTGGACAGATATTTCAGTCACAGCAGTGAAAGAGCTGACTAAAACACCAGCTCACCACACTTCATGTTAATATCATTTTAAAATTATATCTTTATTTTCTAGAGCAAATCACAAGATGATAAAATGGTGAGCACTATCATCACAGTCACAGAATTCTGAAGCTCCCCTTGGCAAGGCTTCCATAAGCAGCTCTGAGGGGGGTTATGTGGAGACTTATGGACACCTGACCTTTTACAATGAGGTAATCAACTGCACATATATTATTTCTCCTTTGCAACTTCCTCAGAATTAGCTGAGTGATATGTTTTAGCTGCCTATAGTGTCATAAGAAATAATATGATTGATAAATTTTTATTGCTATAAGATTGAATTACTGTAAGTTGAGGTCTTGGTGTGTTTTGATTTTATAGCCAAAAATTCATGAATTTGGGCAATAAAATGTTTTACAGGCAAGTATCATAAATTTTATAGTTGTGAGATATTTTAACTTAGCCACAAAAACAGAAATAAAATATGTTATTGAATTAAATTCTAATGTATCATTTTGTTCTTTTAATGAGATAAATATTACATAATTCCATTTATTATCTTTCTTTTCAAACTGTACTGATAAAAACCATTCAGCAAACAAAGCAGAACACCTAGTTTACAATAATTACCTAAATTATTAGTCTTCTCTTGGCAAAGGTATTTATTTCCAATAACAGAAAATGAAACTAGAGATACTTAGTTTGTCCAAAAACACAAATATTGCATGTATGTTACATCTTTTAGAGATTAGGTTTTTCTAAAGTAGTTTTTGTTTGTTTTTCCCAATAAAAATGCTTCAATATTCTTACTAGTAATAGTAAATTATTAATTTAAATAAAACCAGTCAGACAAAAAGGAAATTAGTTATTTAAAATAATGTCTCTTTTAATTCTTATCTTTAGACTAACAATATCTTTCATTCTGAAAAAAATTCAAAGCACATTATACAACTTTTATGATATACAGAACATCACAATAACACATTATGAAACAGAAAAAAAGACATTAAATCATTCACTCTAATCAAGATCACATGTTTAGAAAAGAGAAAATAATATTTGCCTCCAAGAAATTGTAAAGAATTTACTGAGAAAAATGACAATTAATGATGCTGAACTCAAGCCAATACTTTAAGTTACTCAGATGAAAAATGTTCTCAACTCTCAAAACTGTCCATAGGTATCATCTCTTTACCGCCTTTGTACACTAGGTATGCCCATTCTGAGAGATATTTCCTGGTATTAAACCTAAATTACATATACAAACTTTGTAGTTGGCCATGGACTTTTCATTTCTGCAAAAACAACTTTGCAGTTATTTGTTACACAAACCTATTGAGAGCATACTAGCTTGTTGGCTTGTGCGAACATTTGCTGAACAGCTGCTCTGGCTTTAAAATTTGGACTTTCCAAGTACTGTTTGAAATACCAGCAGAAAATGTGGAAGGTACAGGAAAAATAATTACTTAAAGATCATAATTTCTAACTGGAATTAATTTTTTTTTCATTATAAATTAAGGGAATGGACATGAAATTCAGGAAACAAAATAAAAATTGTCTGGAGACATTTAGCTTTATAACATTTAAAACTTCATAAAACAGTGTCTTTGTGTGTATATATAACTGCAATAAAAATGAAAATAAGCAAATAGTTACAATTGTAAGCAATGGAATTATAAATTATTAAACTACAAAAATAAAATAGCTCTAAATTATTTCTGAAAGTCACAAGTGTGAAAATATTATTTATTCCTAAAAACAGTATTGATTTTTTTTAAATCAAGAGCTGTGTAACATAAAATTTCTATAGGTATCTAAATAAAATTTTTCAGGGGCTGGGTTTTAGCTCAGTGGTACAGTACTCACCTAACTTGTATGAGGTACTGGGTTTGATCCACAATACCACATAAAAATTAATCAATAAAATAAAGTGATTGTGTCAATCTACAACATTAAAAAATAGAATAAATTAAAAAAAAAGATTTGGGGGGTTGGCCATATAGCTGAAGTGTACAGTGCAGGTATAAAGCCCTGGGTTAAATCCCCAGCCCCAAAGACAATAATAAATAAATAACTAGTGTGTAAATTACTGTATGTTTACATAAAGCATTGCATTGTTCACCCAAACAATAAAAAGAAAAAACTATACAGTCATTGAAAGTGATATTGTGTGTCCATTTTAAGTGGCATTAAAGATTTCTACACTGAATTAATGAAAAGCAAGTATACCTATTAGTGAAAATGCAACTATTAAGTAAAATACAAAAAGTAATATTAATGTGATGACATTTATTTAATGGAAAGAAATCTCTCATGGGTGCATGTGTGTTTGAGAAGATGCTGTGTATTTCCTAGATCTTTGAGGTTAAAAAATACTCCTCACATGTCAGTGGCTGAGTGTACTATCCATGTCTTATTTATTATGTATTGGTGACTGTGAGCTGGTTGCTGTATTTATGTATTACATTTCTCATACTGCATACCAAATACTACCAATGTATTGGCTTAAAACACACCTCATAGTTCCATAAGTGGGAATTTCCAGGGGGCATGACCGAATTGTTTGCTAGGGGCTCAGCAAAAGAATCTGTTTCCATGTTCATTCTGGTTCTTGCTAGAATTTGGTTCCTTAGAGGTATAGGGCTGAAGCTTCCTCTGGCTGGATGGCTGTCAGTAGAGGACCAACCTAAGGTCCTCATGATGCTTTTATTGTCATTTTGCTGTGGCTTGCTCCACTGCCATTGAGGAGAACATTTCTTTAGTTGCATTTCTCTTCTTAAATCATTCACTAACTTCTGCCTGAAACTGGATTAACACTGGTTTAGGAAAAAAAAAATTAAGTGTTATGCTCTTAAAGGACTCACACTGCTAAATCAGACCCATCTCGATAATCACCCTGTCTGATAGCCAATTGATTAGATACCTTCATTAGGTCTTCAAAATCTTTTCATAATTGTGGGAGTAGCCTCATGTTGGAAAGGCCATGTTTACATGGCAAGGCTTCTGTTTCATTTCTTCTCATTCCAAGACTCTGGGAGCTGGGCCGAAGAGAGTTCCTGTACGATATAGTCTATTCTAGTTTAATAGGGGAAAAGAGCACGAAAGCAAGAAAAAAAATTACACCACGTTTCAATAGTTTTCACCGAAGCATAAAGTCAATTCTTGCACTGCTGGCCAAAGCAAAGCACATGGGCAAAATGTTGATGAGACAACGAAGCATACTTTGGGACAGAAGCTACAAGGGACACAGCAAACTGACTTAGGAAGGAAGTGGAGGAACTACCAGGAAAAAAATGACTCAATCTACCAGTCAGAGAGAGAGATTTAAAATATATTTATCAAATAGCATAGCAGTTAGTTCTGGACAGTATAAATATGTTTTTTTTATTTCTTTATTATGTGTTGCCACATTACTAATATTTTTCAAAAATATGTGGTTTTTTTAATACTTGGGAAAAATATAAACATTTATTTTGTAAGAATGAAAACACAAGTCATACAATGAGATTAGGAGTTTTTAAAATCTGCTTTATATAAAAAAGAGTTGAGGTTGGATTTGTGGCTTAGTGGCAGAGTGCTCACCTAGCACATGTGAGGCTCTGGATTTGAAGCTCAGCACCACATAAAAATAAATAAAATGGAAAAAAAGGAAAAATTAGAAAATAGAAGCTGTTCTTTCTCAGTTATAAATAGTGTTTTATACTCCATCTTATTTCTAAAATATATTAAGATGTATTTTTTTTAATTTCATCATAGTTAACTATTATTATTTATATTTTACTTATAGCAGAAAATGAGACTCAGAGATATTTTTAAATCTTCCATGGCCAGAGTCGGAAACTAGGTTGTTTCAGTATAGGTTATAGGCCTTTCTGAAATCACATGATGTCTCTAATAAAAAAATTAAATATAGCATCTAATATTTATGGGCAATTGCTGTAATCCAGACACTTTACCCTGAGTAATTGGTAGCTCTCAGTGAAAATATTTTCACCTTTATAAATTTGCATTGCTCTTAAAATATACATAAAATCTATCTCATCACAAAGTGACTCAAAAGCTCAACTATAAACAACATTTTTTCTTGTGCCTCAGCTAAAATCTGATTGAAAAATGGCAACAGTATCAAAATGCAAGTATGAAAGTGTCACTAAGAAACAAGAAGAAATGGATATTCTGATATTAACGTAGATGCATATATACTGATCATTCATTCTTACATGGTTGCCTTACCCCCTACCTTTGTAACTCTCTTTAATTTACACTGAGCCATTCATCTGACACATAGGCAAGAAATTCAAATTAGGTTATGCTTTGAGAATTACTTCCCCTGCTTTCTGTTACCCTAAAGATATATGATTCTTATCTGGTTCAAAATATAAGGAGTATCTCTATAGTCTTTTAAATTAGCCCACAAACTACATCAAATGTTTTATTTAAGTTGCCGTATTTTTCCTGATGATGATGGTAATGATGACAATGAGTGATTTGGTCTGAAGACATTGTCAACTTAGTTCACTAATTTATTACACTTCTTACATCTGTAACTTCTGTCTGAAACTGGACTGTACAGTTCTAAACCTGAGAATGGATTAAGCTGAGTAGTTTGACAGAAGTGTGTGTGTGTGTGTGTGTGTGTGTGTGTGTGTGTGTGTGTGTGTGTGTGGAAGAGATAGGCAGACTATTGTGCATTAACAAAAGTTAAAATGCAATGTATTTGGAGAACTAGCTGTTGCATGAAATCTTCAGGAAATGGATTGGTCAGCTGGTCAATAGCAACAAAATGCCTCTTTTATACAGCACTTAGGTTCTTCCAGGATGCCCCACCTGGCCCTAATTTTCTCACCCACTTTCCTACACCCAAATCTAACTTAAAAACTTTAATATTGTGAAAATATCAAAGTCCCAGTTTCCATTCTAATGTTCCTTTCAGGGCTAGTGATGCAGCCTAGTGTTAGAGCTCTTACCTAGTATGTGCAAGGGCCTGGTTTCATTCCCCAGCAGCACAAAATAAATAGATAAACAAAGCATCCAAACCTAAGGATCCTTTCTATGGTAGAAATCATTGTTCTCCTAATTATATTTATTGTGTCTCTTATGTTATATTCATTCAGAAAATAAATACATGATCCATCAACTATAACATTTAGCCTCTTCTCAGACACACTTACAACCATCTAGAATGTAGACACAAAGAACATTTGTGGACCTTAATACATTTACTTTTCCCATTTACATAAAAATTTCATTTTCTAGACTGTGTAAGTTTAATCAGAAAAATATATTCTATTTGGCATTTATATTTATTTCTAATAGAATAGAAAAAATAAAAAATACTTAAAATACACAGCAAAGATAATGTTATTCTCATATTTAGAGATTTTTGTTCTTTGGAGAGCAATTACAATATGATGGAAAACCACAAAAGCATCTGGCTCCTTGGCAAGTCCCAAATACAACTGGCAACCCAGAGATATTGAAAGACTGTCAGATGGTTCAGATGCTATGGGTAAGCTTTCTGTCTCAAGTATATTTGACCCATACTCTATGTAGCACATATTCAAGTTTCCATGTAAAATAAATTCATCAAATCCACAGACACACACATATTTATTTCTTTATTTTTTTATAATAATGCAATGATTATACTTCTTTTAAAAATACTTCTTGGAAGTACAGTGTCTTTCTGATTTTCCAGATTTTATTAAATACCCATGGCTGTGACACCTCTAGGTAACCTTCTAGGCAAGATTCTATTTCTTATCTGTATTCCCCACCATAATTAATGAATCTTTCCATTCCCCATCACCCCCAGAGTAAGTTGGTTAGTTTGAGACAACATCTTCCAAATAATGGTGTGGCCCATATTTCTTTAAGGACCTGGATTTGTTTTTTCTAATATATAACTTAGATTCCAAATCCTGAACAAAGATGATCCTGACCTTCCTGCATGCATGCCATGTGGAAATCACCACAGGAACCCACTACTGAATGAAAGGTAAACAAACAGAGCTGAATTGTTACTTCCTCTTAAATCTGAACTTGCAGTCAGTGGTTAACTGCCAAGTCATAGTGAATTTTCTGATGGTATTCCTGGCAAGAAATGAGATGGGAAGATGGTGTACTCTAAATATTATTTAAAGTTTTCATTTATCTGCAACCCAATATTTAAAGGTAATCCAGCATAAAGCAATTTATATGTAAAGTATAATTTTAAATAGCCATTAATTTTTTTTTAAAATCAGCATTTCTTTTTGTTTTGCCATAATTGTTTAAAAATTCATTTTTATAGCCTTTAAAAATTAAATTTATTATTTTGTTTTACTATTTCTTTATGATTATTTTAGTAATCATTTCTGTTATATTAGGAACCTCTTTTCCCTACTTACTCTCTTATAAAATATGATATTACAGTAAGACCATATCTGATGTTAAAATTTGCATTAAAGTGGCTCTACTTATAATCATAAGATAATTTAATCTTACTGTTGAAAACAAATATTGTGTAATGCTTTTCAGACTTTCTAAACATATCAGACAACCAACTTCCTCTAACAGTTTATATTTGGGTCAGGAAACGTAGAATTTGTCAATGTAATCCAATATTTGAATATTATTATACTGAGCTATCAAGATAGATGGGTTGAATCTACTTGCCTGGATGAAGACATCAAAAATTAGGTAGTCATCTCATTAGTTAGTTCAGTGATTTTCAATTCTATGGAATATCACATGCATTGTAATTGGCTTAACTTTGCTGCATCTCATTCCATCATGGCTATGCAATTCATGAGGCTGTGGGTTTATTTATTTTTTGTTTGCTGTTATATTCTCCAGTGCATATAAAAGCACCAGGCACATAGGTAATCAGTAATCTAAGTCTTCAAAATTAAGATTTATTAGATAAATACTGGTTGATAATTTATTTGTAAATTTATGAAAAACCATACAAAATACATCTGGCTGAGAAGCCACTGTATACCATACTTGAAATTATAAAATAGAATTAAAGATAGCCTGAGAACCATGTGTAAGCTTAAATTAGAAATCTGAAACAAGGAAATTGTGCTGGCAGTACTTAGATAACAGAAATTAGGTGAATTATATCATTGGATTATTAACAGTTTAGTGTTATCATTTTTCTTCTTATAAAAATGAACTGATATGATTCAGACAGTTCTACAGCCTGCACCATCCTCTTTCTAATACAGTATTGACCAAAGGGAAGTATCACATATGAAATGTTAGATCATTATCGTGTGTGATACACTAAGTGAAGATTCTGTGCCTTTTATTTAATTTTGTGTATTTTAATCTATAAAGAAGAAGGTCCTTTTTATAACTATCAGGAAATGCAAGCTTCTGGATGATCTAGAGACCAAAAAATTTTTGTACTTACCTCCACCATTGTTTACCTTTCCTTCAATGGCAAAGGTAACCATCTGTTCTTCTTCTTTAAACCAAGTACAGACATATGCATCAATCAGTTCTTCTCAGGAATTAGAAATCATGCTAGGTATTTAAACAGGAAAGCTAATTTAAAGCATTGCTGAAGAGTAGCAAGACAAAATGAAGCAAACAAAAATATTGATATGACACCACAATCAAAAATTCTAGAAAAAGAAAAAAAAAAGATCTTTAGTTACTATAACAATGGAAAAGTTTAGCATAATCAGATAGTACAAATATAGAGAGTGACTCCTTTGGAACCACTGTCCAGTCTCTAAAAAGAGGTCAGTGGGCAGCTATGGGGCAATCAAGGAACTCAGAAGAGACCAATAATAATTCTAGAGAATTTAGATGTGTAAGGAGAGAATGAAGTTAATATGGCCATGAGAGGTAAAAATGAGAATGTTCTCCTTTTGCTAAAAATGCAGACCTGTTCCTTAGAGTAATGGCAAATGGAAACAAGGGAACAGCAAGAAAGGAATGAGTCTTTTCTTTCCATTCCTATGAGACAATCTCTACTACTCCTAGATTGCACAACTTAATAGGAAGCTGTCTGGCAGAAGAAAATTAGAGTCCTAGCAATGACATAGCATTACAAAACTATATAGAAATGCTTAGAGCACAGAGATCATAGTTTAATACCTGACACTAAATTAAAAGCTTACAGTTAACATTTTCTCCTGTTTATATCGGGAATAACTATATAACAGGAAAGAGTAGAAGATATAGAAACCTAAGTCTTCCTTCAAAGAAATAAGTTACCAATAACCACATTGATAGAAAAGTTCCCAAGGGTAATGGTTTAAATAGAGAAAAAGAATAGTTTTTGCTGCAGTTTTCAGAATAAAATCTGATAAAAAGAAATTAAACCAAGATGGGGGGCATTCTAAATTCTTACTTGTAGCATTGATTAATTTCCTGGAACAGAAAAATACAGAAATAATAAAAATGGAAGAGATGAATGAGGAAATCATTCAGACAGATTGCATAAACATTAATCAAAACAACCATGTGACTAAACTCGTAACAGGAACAAGGAAACATTTAAGTCACTAACATTGAGTTATATATATATTGAAGGGGAGAATTAAACATTAAAAACTAAACAGAACCAAATATGCTACCTGGAAACAAAGATAAAAAATTATCCATACAGATATGATCCAAAGTATAGTTTCACTCCAAAATTCACCTTATTCAGATAAATAATTAAAAAGAAACCAGCTCAAGTTGCTAACCAAAACAAAGAAACATAACCAGAAAAAATAATATGTAGAATTTGAAACAATAAAAATTTTCACTTTGGTATGAATGAAAAATAAAATTAGAAAGAATATAATTTATAAGGTAACAGCCAAAACAGAGACACTTATGCAATAAATAAGGAAACAGGTAAGTTTAACCTGATAGAAGATATCAAAAAGTGCGTGGTACCATTATTATATAGAATTTTTGTGTTTTGGTATAGCTCTTAAAATTTTTTAAAGTAATTTTTTAATATAGGAGAATATTTTAGGAATATATTTGCATATGAGAATATGCACACAGAACTCCTACAACACAGTAATCAAGAGGCCAAAAATCAAAAACGAAAAACCCAACAGAACAGCAGCAATTTAAGGTGAGTAGAGTAACCACTGGAACAGTTGGACATTGGAATACTCTTTAACCCATGAAGACACACTCAGCATCCTTAGTTACAATAAATAAATAAATAAATAAATAAATAAATAAATAAATAAATAGCAGTCCCATTTTAGGCTATCTGGAATGTCAAAAATTTAAAAGATTGAAAAAACAAAAATATTGCAAGATTACAGTGATTGCATTTTTCATCATTTGCTTGTGAAAATGTGGAATAATACAACTACTTTGTAAATTTGTTTTGCTTTCTTATAATTATACATTTACAATATGGCACAGTAATTATATGACTATATTTTTGCCTTATAAAAATGAAAACATATATCCACAAAATCATTATGCAACACATTTATGTGTGTATATATAAATAATAGCTACTAATGGGAACAATTCCAAATTCCCATCACAGAATAAAGAAAAACAAACTGATATATCCTTATGCTAAACTACTACTCAACAATAGAAAAGAACAAAGTGGTTCAAGCAACACCGAGAGACTGCAAAACCATCATGTCCAATAAAGAAGCCTGTTTCTTAAGAGCACAGACTGTGCAAATCCATTTATAAGAAGATCAACAACAGGTCAAACAAATTTATGGTATTAGAAATCTGAACATAGGTCACTTCAAGATGACTGGGAAAGAAAATTGGTAATAGTTACAAAAAACATCTCTGGTGATAGAAACTGTGTTTGTCTTGATTAGGGCATGATTTGCCCTGAGCATGTATTTGCCAAAACTCACTTAATCCTATTGTGAAGATCTACACAAACCACCATATGGTGCCATCCTAAACTTTGCCAAATTCAGTTCAACATTTTTAATTACTCTGTGACTTCAGTCTTGTAGTCTTTCAAATATATTTTTTACAATGAAGCCAAAGTGAGTTTTTTTTAAAGAGTTAACCATTATCTGTTAAAAACAGTAAGAAATTATTTTTCTGCAATGTAATGTTTTTAATCCTATATCTTCTAATTAAGTTTTTCTTATGACCTGCCAATTACCTTACATTCTATCTTTCCCTGGCAGTACACCACACCTTCTGTTTGTGTTTTGTTTTAATTAGAAAGCTGTTTGAAGTAAGTGAATTCTCTGTGATGCTTTTACCTGCGTCTTTGCCCTTAAAGTTTGAGGGCCTGGAATTCCTTCCTCATCTTAGTGTTTTTGTTCACCATTTTTTGTTTTCATTCCTGACCCCTGATCTGGCTTTAGGCTTTACCTCAGTTATTGACTTCTCGACAAAGTTTGTGTTTTTTTTTTTTTTTGTTGTTGTTGTTGTTTTTTTCCCCACATCTGATTGAGTGAGAGGACTGTCTACCCTCCTAAGTTTTTCTTCCTTGCACAATACCCTGCAAATTATGGATGGGAAGAATTCAACTCATTTTTAAAATACCTATTACATGTAGTATTTTTTGTTGTTGTTATAAAAAAATGATTAAATCCATTTCCTTCAGGTGCCTAAGTGTTTCCTGCCTAATACCTACTTCAAGTTATGCCAGATGAAAATTAATGAACTTCCCATTACTACTCTCATAACTATAACATGCACAGTCAGCACACTTTTTTAAATTCCTGACCTAATTCATCTTCTTATCAAAACAAAACAAAACAACCTCAATGGTGTGTTATAATATTTTTATGGAATATGAGTATGTAAATTCTCAATTTGAATAGGAGTACATTTTCTCTCTATGTCAGGATATTCTCTGGGTGAGTTCATCCTCTGGATTTAAATACCAACCCACAATGGCTACCTACCCCAGAAAATTGGATCTCAAGCCCTAACACTTCATTCAAGCTCCAGACTCTCATTCAACATTAGGCTCTGAGACTCCAACACTTATCTGGGGTAGGTAGCATTGTGGGTTTGTGTGTACTCCAGTGATACCTACTTTTAAATAGGTTTCTACATCTTAATAAAATATACCACCATTTATCCAATTGACATCAGGAAACTATAGGAGTTATGGTTGATCCCTGTCTTCACCTTTGTGTCAGATCTAATTGATTTTGGACCCTTTAGCAAAATCAGAATCTAATAAATTATTACTAATACATCACTTTTTCCTTCATTCCAGCTAGTATCTTTTTTTCAGCAGAGACCACAAGAGCCTCTTGCCTGGTTCTTGAACTTACACATTCCTAGCACAATCCAAACTCATACACACTCTACTCACCATACAATAGGCAGAGTCATCTTTAAAAAAAAAAGAAAGAAAGAAAAACATGAATGGATTTATCTCTGCTCAAACAATAAGTGGATCAACAAATCCTTCCATCATTTGTTTTTTCCTTACTTCTCTGTGTTTATCTTTTCCATCTCCTTAGAGAACTGTTCTCTGTGTGTCATATCTGAAATAGCTACTATCCAAAACATAATTTTCTTAGCATTTTTCCAAATATAAAATTGTATTTTCACTACCTGCTTTCCAGTATATTATACATTCTCCATTTAGATTTTATTTTGAAGGCCAAGATCTTGGCTATCTGGTCTTCTACTGGATATCTGGTGCCAGAGGTGCGCCCAGCATAGGAGATGCTCATCAGTGAGCCTTCACATACCCTCATCCTTCTTTACAGTAACTTATATCTCTTCTAAACACTTTTGATTAGATTACATTGTTTTTCTAAGATATATAGAAAATCACTGTTACAAATAACACCAATTGCTAATGTTAATAGGAAAATTAATTAAAAGGTAAATCCTGTGGAAAACTCAATTATTTTAACTACTTCAACAATACCTTATTTTTAAACAATATATTAACTCTAATATGAATAATACACTGTCATATGCTAGGAAAATTGACAAAATTAACAAACAAACAAACAAAATCTCCTTAGGAGAAAACACTAAGGTTAAATAGGTGTTGAAACAATGATTTGAGGATACCATTCCCCCAAAATTACAACTATTGTTCTTTCTCAAACTTCTGAGCCTCAATATATAGGTAAGTAAAATGAAAGAGATGATTCACCTATCTCTTTAAATTGCCAAAACCCTCAAAAGGATTAAAATTTGTAACACACAAATATAACATTAATTATAAAATCTGATTGAATTATGATTAAAAGTTGAATGATTTTTTATTTTAACAAGCAACAAACCCCCAAACATAACTATCTATCTAAACAATGTGAAAACATGAAGAAGCCTAAATTCACCTATTTATTCCTTTTTTCACCAGGCACTCTCTGGGAATATATAACACACAGTATCTGCATGAAATATGTACAATTATTTTTTAAAATAGTCATCATTTATCAATCTTTAGTAAATTATATAGCACAAAGAAAGAAAACATCCATATGAAATGATTTGCACTAGAGTTTAAAAAGTGAAACCAATTTGAAGTGGGTCATTAGTACATCCTCTATCCAGGAAGCTTTATATCAATACTTTGAAACCTTTGCATTGTAACCAGATAGGTAAGGTCCTGGGTTGGGATTTCTTTGAAATTTTAAGAAGATTCAAAGGACAAAGTGCAAGAGAAAGCATGCATAAAAGATCTAAAGTGGGAGCCTTTCCACCAACTGTGTGATATATCTAGGAATGTATATGTAAATAAAGAATGAAGCTGGGCTGTTAAGCTAAGACTATTGACACCTTATCATGAATTTAATAAAGTAAAAACATAAAGGATGAAAATTGAAGTCACAGAACAATTCATTCTGAATATAGGAAAGGAGTATTTCTATACAGAGCCCTTATATTGTAGCAGAGTTCTTATATTTTGCTGTACATAAAATTTGGCCTGGGCTTATAAATAACAGTAATACAAAAGGTCAAATACAAAAGGCTAAGATTTTTTGATTTAATTATTATAGCCTCCTTTAATCTATAGAAGATATAACATTTTGAAGATGTCTAACAAGATATTTTTAAGCAAAATAGATTATGTGTTTAATTTTTATACACTTTATTACTTACACTTTTTATCTACCATTGTGTTTTAAACACAGGAGGCCATAAACAGAGTTTTGTTGAAAAAGAAACACATCAAACAATTTAAAAGACTTTGCAATTAAGAGCTTTTCCCTTTTACTTTGCATCACTGGTAACATTTTCCAAAAATAAACTCTGTTAACTCTTTTTCTTTTAAATATCTTCCAGAAATGTTTTTCATATATGAAGACTAATGTGCAATACTTCATGTGTTTACAATTTTTGTACACTGGGAACATGCACTATAAGTAAAAGGTATGTTTTCCACTATTCCTTTTTTGTCTGCATACATAGCCGATTATTCATATCATCCATATTTATTCACCTGATTCTTCAAAAGAAATCAAAACAACTATGCAATATGCTACCCAATTTTATGAGGTTTTATTGCACTGTTTAACCTGTCAATGGTATATATCAATGAATTTTTTAATTCCATCTTTTATTATTACTTATTATGCAGTAATTATAAATGTTTTCTCAATTTTTTGTACAATTACAAAGACCCATCTCTAGAATAAGTCAGCATAAGTAGAATTTTGAGGTTGCAAGTGTAGTGTATATAAATGTGGAAACACTTTTTTCAACATTTTTTGAATACCTGTCTCCCTATGAATTTAGTGACATGTCATATGCTAAACCTAAGTTCATTGTCATAACTGAGAAGTCCATCATACAATGTTATGTTTTAACTAACTGTATGTGTTCAAAGAATTTGTATGTTTTTAATCTATATAATTTTACTATTCTATGAACAACATGTTCTTGTGCTTTGGACTTTGAATTGTTTAGCATTTTATTTAGTGATTTCTAAGAAAGTGCTTTTGCAAAATAGATTAAATATTTTTCACAGTTACTTATTTTTTGTGAAAACCTTCAAGTGAGAATTTCCTATTTATTATATTTCAATTTATTGTTTTCTTTTTGAGAACAAAATTTAGAAACTGCTTAGAAAGTGTTTTCTTATGTCAAGTAAATATAAAATTAAATTCTCCCATGTTTTCCTCTAATAATTTTATGTGTTTATTTTTAACTTTGGATTGTCATTCATCTAACATTTTAATATTATATAAAGGTTGGCATCTATTTTATATTTTGTTTTGTTTATGTACACCATTAGCCAGATTTGAATTTTTTTTTGAGGTGATTGAACCAGGGGCACTTAACCACTGAGCCCACATTCCCAACCTGTTTTTGTATTTTATTAAAATAAAGGGTTTCACTGAGTTGCTTAGGGCCTCAATAATTTGCTGAGGTTGGCTTTGAACTCACAATCCTTCTGCCTTAGCCTCCTGAGCTTCTGGGATTAGAGGTATGTGCCACCATGCCCAGCTTGAATTTCAAGTATTAAAATAGTGCATTACCTCTTTTTTCAAAATTTGAAACGGTTTCATATTCACTTTCTAAATCCTTATGGAAAGTTTATATTATAATGTATTTCTATATTCCATTTCATTGATCTTGAGGTAAAGGCATAAAGTGATAAAAAATAGTTTTTAAAAGACTGTGATTAACAGCTTTTCCATTATACGAGGTATACATATATGTCTACATACAAATATATGGCACAAAGAAGTAAAAATCTTTATTAATTATCCTTGTATAAAACTTTTTAGATTTTTTATTTGATATATATATATATATATATATAATATATATATATATATAATATATATATATAAATGCATTTTGTCTAATTAAAATATAAACCAGTTAACCTTTTCTTGTTATCACAATGTTGACTTAAGTCAATATTGGAAGAAAATATATCTTCATATGACCATCACTGCTGTCAACTTTTACTTCATTATAATTAACAAAGTTAAACACCGTGCTATAATAAAACCTACAACATATAGTTTTGTTAGTTGCAACAGGAAGGCTTAGAGATTTAGTAAAGTACTAAAGCACTTAACTTTATAAATGAAAATCTCAGGTAAATAAATATACATGAACTTGGCTGTGTATAGGAACCCATTGTGTGATGCCTAGAGCTTTTTTAACATTTTGAGCTACTTCATCTTAAATTGATTATTGTCAGTCATTAGATTTTGAAATATCAACATTGTTTAATCAGTACCTGACTTAATATTTACAAAATCCAGCACTAGTGTAGAACTTTTTATGACATTGCTATCTTCAGTTTTATAGGGATTTGCCTTTCATAATGAATTTTCATTATGGAGTTATTGCATTTGATTTGTAAAACTATTATCTTATGTTAGGAAATCAAAAGTCATTATTTCCATTCATACTAAAGCTCATAGAAATTAAAGATTTTACTCAGGCAAAAAATTAATAAGTAGCAAAACTATAATATGATTTACAGTTCTTTTCATATGTTTCAATGTAACCATATTCTTTTTTCAATATTTCAAGAGTCTATGCCTCAAGATAGTTTTCATTACCCTCATTACTTATTGCCATGGTGTGTGAGCACATGTGTGTGAGCTTGAGCACAAGTATGCATTATATTGGGGAAAATTATTTTATTGGTTTTCTTGTATGAAAGAAGGAAAAAAGTCTACATTAATATGGAAATTTAAACTTGAGGAAGTAAATAACAAACAAAATATTTGTTATTTTATAGGGAATTGTTTCTTAACTTTAGCTTTCTTCTTTGTTCAGGAACTTTGAAGAGCTGATTTTTTTTCCTCTCACATAAGTATCTAAGTAGATTCTTTTCACTTAACCTTCAAACAACTGTAAGATCAGAAGTTCTCCCAATTTCAGAAAAATGGGAATAGGAAATAAATAAGCAGAAAGTTTGAGAAAATTTGTTTAACCAAAATAGAAAAAAGTAGGCATTAAAAAAATAATGAATGCCAACTATAACAGAAGGCTTTGATCTTCCTGACTATGTCCATAATTTTTGTGATTGTTGTGTGAATTTTCCACCTCTAGAAATTGTTGACTAAATATGTTACCCAAACACGAGCACTTTCATTCATATCAGGACACATAATTCTGGGGACTTGATGATGATTCATTTGCAAAAAAAAATTGATAAAGAAGTACAGATAAATCTTTAGAATCCAGTTTTTAAAAAATACAGAAAATTGTATATTCTGTTCATAAAATAATGGAATACTCTATAGGGTAGCTCTGAAAAAAAGATGGCCACCTCAAAAGCAAGGGCTTCTTTCTAACTCCCCTGGGACTCTGCTAATGCCTGACTTTTAAGATATTAACTATCCTGTTTATAGAGTCTTAGCACTACATACAATGCTAATAACAAAATCTTTTGTGAAATCCTGGCATCTTTCCCTTTATGGATTCTAACACAAATAGCAGTATGGAAAAATGTGTGGTATTGAGGGTGAAGAAAAAAGGAATATCAAAGCAAAAAAATCATACAGGATAAATTTTCAAAGAGGTAACAAAGACTTTATTCAAGATTATCACAATAGCAGAAAGAGAATAGAACTAAATTTTAGCCCAAATCCATTAAAGAGAAAGAGCTAGAGAATCTTTTCATGTCTGGGTGGGCACATCATTAGGTAGTCTGTGTTTGCTAATTGGTCTCACCCAAAAGGTGAAAAAAAAATCTCCTCTCTTCTGAACAGAAGATAGTTTCATAAATTGGAGAAAGACTCCTATTTTTAGGGGTCTTATC